>NC_063257.1:20050034-20356171 GCF_019578655.1 Ricinus communis | reverse complement strand
TTCCAATCTCTTCATGTGCATGTTCATCACGGGTAGGACTGCACGAAGTCCAAGCTTTTCTTCGCCATCTTAAATCATGGAAAACTCCTACCGCGTTCAAACACATACATTTGCACATTTAGGCTATAATTCAAGTAAAATGTATCAAATAAGGAAGTTCGTCTTCACTAGTTACCAAAGATCTTACTTAAGTTACTAAAACCCTAGATTCATACAATTACGTTTAGTTACTAAGTAAGTATTCTAACTACCATGGAGCATGCAAACGACTAATAAAATAAAAATAACATAAAAATATAAAGTAAAATTTGGGGTGCCTCCCAAAAGCACTTCTTTTTGGTTCTCGAGTCATTTAGCTGGACTTAGTGATAACTACTTTCATGTGTGGGTTTGACATTTGCTGCGATTTAGCTGCCAGGTTATAGGTCCTAAGAATGTTAGCAGTCCTCCAAGCAGCCGCTTTTTGGTACTTCCTTCGAGTGGGCAATGTCCTTTCCCTCACCTCAGTTGTCAAGTCCGCTGCTGGACTGACAAGCAGCCTGTTATCCTCATCCATATGTGCATAGTCAAGACACTGTGGAACCTCTTTTCAATCGAGAACCAGCGGTTCCTCAAGTGATGGCATCAACTTCTGCCCACCTATCCTGTCAATCATAGTAATCTCATCAGTATTTCCATTTGGCTTGTTTGCTAACATAAATTCAAGCTGCTCCAACACTTCCTCATTTGACAGCTCATACTTTTCTCCCTTTGGCAAGGTGACATGTAGAGGGTCTTCAACTAACACTTTCTGCAACTGTGTCTCAATATCATCGTTAATTACATTAACAACATACACATCATTATTATAATCTAAAGACTGGCTTATGGGATTATTCAAGTGAAAGGTGACAGTCTCATCCCCTACCCTAAGTTTTAATTGTCCATCACAAATATCTATCATTGCCCTGGATGTTGCAAGAAACGATCTTCCTAGAATTAAGGGTACACTATTCTCACCGTCCATGTCTAAGATCACAAAATCGACAGGCAATATAAATTTATTTACTTTTACCAGCACATTCTCTACAATACCCCTAGGATACTTAACAGATCTATTAGCTAATTGTATACTCATCCTAGTGGGCTTGGTCTCTCCCAGCCCCAATTTTACAAACAGGCTGTATGTCATTACATTAATTCTAGCCCTTAAATCAGCTAAGGCATCATTGATAGATAAGTTACCTATAACACAAGGAATAGTAAAACTCCCTGGATCATGTCGCTTTTCCAGTAACTTGTTATGGAAAATTGTTGAACATTCCTCATTTAACGTCATGCATGCCGAGTCCTCAAACTTTCTCTTGTTGCTAAGAATCTCCTTTAAGAACTTCGCATACTGAGGCATCCGCGAAATAACTTTAAAAAAAGGTAAATTTATATGCAGTTGTTTAAAAATGTCCAGGAATTTATTAAACTATTACTCGAGTTGCGCCTGCTTTAATCTAGCAGGGTATGAGATTTTAGGCTGGTATTCCCTCAGTAGAACCTCCTTTGCCACTGCCTTTTCTAGTTCCTTTGCCTTGGTGGCTTCAACTTCCCTGCTTGAATCTACCTGCGCATCAGCATTAGTGTTAGAAATAGAAGAAGGACCGGGACTAAATTTACCTGACCGCAGCATGATTCTGTCCACATGCTCCCTCTGGTTGGGCTCTGTAGTGCTGGGGAGCGCTCCTTGTTGCCTCTCATAAAACATCTTAAAAATTTGTCCAATCGGACTCCAAGTTTGAATGGACGCCTGCTAATTTCTAAGAGCACCATCGGTCTGCTGGAACCTCGTCTCAGTAGACGTGACAAACTTCATCATCAGCTCCTCCAAGTTAGATTTCTTCTCTCTAATGGAGGAAGTTGTGATAGTCCAGCCTGCTGCTGCTGATGTAGTCTCTAAAAGCCTAGTGGACCCTGGGCATTGTTATTTCTCCAACCGAAGTTTGGATGATTATGCCAATCGGGGTTGTATGTATTGCTATATGGGTTGTTATGCTGTATAGGTGCATTACCCATGTAGTCTACTTATTCAAGGTCAGCAGAAACAATAGAAGATGAAGAATTAGAATGTGAAGTGCAGGCCACTGCAAAACTTGCAGCTTATCTGGGCTGCATGAACCGGCATCTGAAGTTGGTCTAATTTCTTGATAAGAAGCTCCACTTGAGCTGCCAAGGCTACTGTGGAGTCTAGCTAGTTGACCACTCCCTGCTTGACTGGCCGACTCCTAGAGGATTGCCATGGTAGTTATTCATGGCCATCTCTTCTATCGATTTTCTGCTTGGTCTTCTTTGTTAGGGCCCCTTTGCGGCGTTTACCATACGCCTAGGTAGCGAGGTTCAAACCGAAGGTGCGGACTGCGTCCATCTTGGTATCAGTGGTATAGGCAACACCGGAGCAAATCTATGTACCTCTCCCAAGCATCGTACATGCCCTTGTCATCATTTCAATTTAGCGGTTTAGCAAGAGGAAAGTACTTATATAAAAAATTTTCAGCGAACGATCTCCATGTCGTAATAGTGTTGGCTGGGAGTGACTGCAACCATCTTTTTGCTTGGCCCCTCAGAAGAAAAGGAAACAGCCTCAACCGAATGGCATCATCAATTGTTCCATTTATCTTGAAGGTGTCGTAGATCTCCAAGAAGTTGGCGATGTGTGTGCTTGACTCCTTGCTCGGCAGTTCCCCAAATTGTACACTATTTTGGACCTTTTGTATCACGTTTGGCTTTATTTTGAAGTTATTGGCCGCCATAGGTGGTCGCAATATACTCGTTTGTGTCCCCTCAAGAGAAGGTCTGGCAAACTTGCACATTGTCCTGGCTTCATCCGTAGCCCGGTTGTTGTCTTCCATCCCTGCTGGTCTATTCACAAGGGCTTCAAACTCTATCTGCGCCTCTTCTTCTTCTTGCATACGCTTCCTCAACAAATGGAGGGATCGCTCTGGTTCAGTAATAGGGTCTACATGAGTAGGATTAGAGCTCCTGGTCATAAACTACCTGAAATGAAAAGGCAGCAACCAAAGAACATAGGAATGAATACAATAATAAAGAATATAAAAAAAATGAAAAGGCAAAAAACGAAAATGGCTAGATTAACACAAACACAAATTCACTCTAGTTCACTCAAAAGTTTTCCCCCAGCAACGGCGCCAAAAACTTGATAGGCTATTTGTGTAGCTACAATCTAAAGTAGTGAACCTAATGATGTAGACTATCACTAACAGTGAGTATCAAGGTCGTATTGGATGATCCTATAACTACTATAGCGTCTTATGATATCTAACCCTAACAAAATCAATGAAGTTGCTATTCTATGATTAAATGTAAGCAAGTGATTAACTAAGTGTCAGACAGACTGAAAGAATTTCGTGAAACAATCAAAGGAAAAAGCAAACCTAAGGGGACCTAAGCTAGTTGGATTTTAATGAAGGTACAAATTATATTGATTACCAATTGCGATTACCCATGGAAGAATTCTTAACTAAATTTGATTTCCCTCTCGAGATAACCGAATTCCTAAACCTAAGAACCTAAAGTTGGAATCTCTTCCTAACAATCGAATATTGAATTAGCATTAAGTTTTAATCCGCCTCTATTAAGCTTTGTTAATTCTTAATCCGGCTAGTCAATTACCCTTATCTCTAAGTGATCATTAACCAGTTCTTGCTATTCAAATTTCCAACTACTAAATGAACTTCTCAATTACATAAAGCAATCTAAACACCACAACTCACAACGTCTCATGAATAATGAGATTTCTCATTAATAATGAAAGCAAGAAGAAACAAGCATTGATAATCAAAGTCTCATAAACATTAAAAGCAATCCAACTTACATAGGAATCCCAATGGGTTCAACAATTGTAGCTACTCATACTAATAAGCAACACAAAGTAAAGAACAAATTCATAAAAGTAATTTGAAAGCATGTACACCCTTCTTCTTCAAGTTGGATGAAAAGCCCTAAATTCCCAATTCTGAATGATGAACTATAAATTGCCTCTTGAATACCTCCAAATCCACTCTTGATCTTCAATTTGATGTTTAAACCAATGTAATCCTTCCTTTAATAGATGAAATAGTCTCCTAAAGTCAAATATTGATGGCTTATGCATGTATGTGTGAAATCAAGTCAGAAAATCGAACCCTTCCTCAATAAAACACATTTGCCTATACAAATCTCTCAGCACGACCGTGGTCAAGCCCGTGCTGATCAGCACTGGTGGAGTCCAAGCCGTGCTGGTCCTCCGTGTCCCGCAACTTAAGGCTTCTTTCTAGCTATGCCCTCACCGATGCTGAGCCACCACGGGCCGTGGTGGCTTCAGAAACCGTGCCAAAATGGCACTCTTGAGGGTCAAGTATTGATGGTTCAGCACGGTCAGAGTCCAGGTCGTGCTCAACCTTGGAATGCTAGTCCTTCCTCAATTTTGATGGATTCTGGTCCATAATTGTGCGTATTTCCCTCGACTACTGATAATGTCCATCGATAATCACCTGAAACATGAAAGGAACTAAAACACAGGTGATTTTGGCATAAAACAAGATAATTATGCACAAAAATGTAAGTAATTGGGCATATAAACATGTATAAAGTGATGGACATCAAGATGGAATTATTGTGGACCAAGAAAAAGTTAAAGAAATTAGGGAGTGGCCTACATGTTCAAGTGTCACGAAGTGCGTATGGTTTGACTAGTTTTTACAGGAGGTTCATTAAAGATTTTTTCACTATAGCTGCATCATTAACTGAATGCATAAAGAAGAATGTAGGTCTTAGGTGGGGTAAAGAACAAGATGAAGCTTTCAAACTGCTAAAGGGCAAACTTAGTTTTTCACCTTTACTTTTGTTACCTAATTTTAACAAAACTTTTGAGATCGAATGTGATGCAAGTGGTCTAGGTATAGGAGGTGTCTTAATGCAGGAGAGAAAACCACTCGCATTCTTCAATGAAAAGTTAAGTGGAGCTAGCCTAATCTATCAAATTTATGATAAATAGTTCTATGCCATGGTAAGGTTACTTGAAACTTGGCAATACTACTTATGGTATAAGGAGTATGTCATCCATACAGATCATGAGTCCTTGAAATACCTCAAAGGACAAGGAAAGCTTAGCAGAAGACATGCCAAGTGGGTGGAGTTCATAGAATCTTTTCCTTATGTGATCAAGTACAAGTACGGTAAGGAAAATATGTAGCTGATGCTTTGTCATGCAGATATACTCTAATCTTACAACTTGGGTTCAAACTTATTAAAGATGTTTATGCTTTTGACCTTGATTTTTCCAATCTATATGCTATATATGAGAAAGGGGAGTGGATATGTTTTATAGGCATTGATGGATTTCTATTTAAAGAAAACAAATTTTATGTGCTTCAATGTTCTTTGAGGGAGTTGTTAGTGAATGAGGCACATAGTGGAGGACTAATGGGGCATTTTGGTGTGAAAAAGACTTTAGACATACTATATGAGCATTTCTTTTATCCTCGCATGAAAAGAGGTGTAGAGAAATTGTGTCAGCGATGCGTAACATGTAGACAAGCCAAATATCTAAGGTCAATGCCTCAAGGGTTATATACACCACTTTCTATTCCTAGTGAACCATGGGTGGATATATCAATGGACTTTGTTTTGGGTTTACCAAGGTCTAAAAATGGCAAAGATTCTATGTTTGTTGTTGTTAATGGGTTTAACAAAATGAAACATTTTATACCCTGCCAAAAAATCAATGATGCAACACATATAGCAGATTTATTTTTCAATGAGATAGTAAGGTTGTATGCTATTCCAAAGACTATTGTTAGTGATAGGGATGTTTAGGTTAAAAAGCCTTACAGTGTCGTAGTCGCTAAAGACACTTGGGTGTATGCCTAAAACCACCGCCCACAGTGGCGACTCCACTAGGGATAAGAGAAGTTAATTCCAATGTATGTTCATCTTTAAATTTATTGTTTAACAGAGTATTCTTGCATCATTACACTTTCACACTCTATACACTTTGGTCCCTATAGCCTGGATGGCATTGGCTAGCGGTTCTTTAGTTCTACTTAAGTCTTAGAATTGCGACACTGTCTATCATCAATCATAAGCAATGAGTGTATTCCCTTCATTGCATGCACCCTTGAATGGGGAGATGAGCTAAGGAAGAGCACTTTTGAAGCCATTTTAGATTATCATCCTTACTTTAGATAAGACAAGAATGGATATCAAGAGAGCCTATTTCACTAGCAATCAGGACAAGAGCCCAAGAAGTAGCACTTCAGAAGTTGAAACAAAGATAATCCATAAACAAGACATTGATGCTATCAAGACTGCAATCATGGCTGACCTAAGGATTATAATCCGAGAGGAACTATAGTAAGCTTTGGCTGATAATTCTAAGAAACAAACTATAAAAAAAAAGTTGTTACTACCCCTGCAACTACTGCTGCTACTACTCATGATGTGGAAGCACATGCTGAGCATCTCTAGAACTTAGATGACCATATGCTAGAACAAGCCAAGAAAGAGTCGGCTCTTACTGCAAAAGCCGTTATGGAATCTGAGATTCTGCATATTCTGATTAAAAGACTTGACAAGATGCAAGATATGCTGAAAGATCAAGGTTTAGATTCAACCTTTGATTTTGATGAATTGATACTGATTGGACAGGATAAGTTACCTCCTAAATTTCATATGCCTAAAATGTAGAAATTCAATGGAATCAGAGATCCAAAGGTGTACCTGAAGTAATATTCTACTGTCATGAGTACTACTCATTTGTCTAGGACTCAAATCATCAAGCTGTTTGTACTATCATTAGAAGGGCTAGCTATGAACTAGTACCATGGGTTGGAAAGGTTGATCAAGTCTGATTGGAAAAGGCTTTATGATGCTTTTGTGAAGCAATATGACTACAATGCTCACCTAGAAGTCTCTATAAGGGATTTGAAATTGCAAAGCAAAAGCCTAATGAGTCTTTTTCTAACTTTATGACTAGATGGAGGAATAAAGCAGTTCTAATGAAGAATAAGCCTTCTAAAAAGGATTAAGTTTGGATGATAGTCCGAAATGTTATCCCATATTGGGTGGAAAAGCTGCAAATAATGAATCCCAAGACCTTTGCAGGCTTGTACGATGATGGCTTACAAGTAGAAGAAATTGAAAATGCTAAAGCTGATTGGGTCATGGAAAACTTTGAAGCTATAAAGACCAAAGACCTACCATCCGAAAATGATGAAGCTTCACAAGGTTTAGCACTTGATTTGTTTTAACACAAAAATATGATTATGCTTTTAGGATCAATAATATAAATTTGATTTTTGCTTGTTTTATGATGTTTATCTTAATGGTATTCTACTTATAATGATTATTACATGAGCATGTTTAACATTAATTCAATTTGAATTGGTTTATTTTATTTGGGCACAAATGACAATCCTAGGTATATTTCTATCACACATAACATAACTCTTAAAGAGAGAAAAATGAGAGAATGATGGGCTCTTTATGCAACCTACACCTAAGGCAGTGAACCTACCGATGCAGCCTAGCACTAGTGAGTATCAAGGTGGTATCCCTGGAGATCGGGTGAACCTAGAGTTACTACTGTTTGCTATGTTATCTAGTCTAAAATAGGGTGTGAAAGTTCTAACGTACCAGCTAATGGTTATGAGTGCAAATAAGTAAATGAAGAACAATGGATAATCAAAAGACAATTGCAAAGAGAGAAACAAACCCAAAAGGGAACCTAAGTGATGGAATTCTAAAGATGGATTTTATGGATTGCCGATCTTGCTTACCCGTACCTAAATCCTGAATTGAATCCCGGTTCCTCTCTCGAGCTTACCGGATTCCTAAACCTGCACTAACCTAATGGAATCTCTTCCTATCGGATTACTACAGATTAGCATTAAGTATGATTTAAAACTATTAAAAGTTATTAGTTCTTAATCCGGCGTGTAAATCAACCTTATCTCTAAGTGTTAACTACCAGTTCTTACTATTCAATGTCCAGTTGTAACAAGCATTTCTCAATGTCAAGAAACAACCTAATTAACAATTAATCCAACGTCTCAAATTAACTGAATCAAACTTTTATTACTGAATAGCAAGAAGATTGCAAGAATGACAATTATAAAAACTAACAATTAAGCATAATCCATCAACAAAGGTGAACCCTAATGGATTCAAAAGATCTAGCTACTCATGTTCATGGTTAAAGCAATTAGGGAACAAAATAAGGAAAAACAAATTAAAGGCATGTACACCCTTCTCTTTCAAGCTGAATGAGAAACCCTAAAATTGCAAAATTCGAAATCTCAAACCCTAGTTGCCTCTTGAATGCTCCCAAAGTTTGTCTTGATCTTTAATTCAATGTTGGAACAAGTGAAATCCCCCCTTCAATTGATGAATTTTGATCTCTCAAGGTCTACAATTGAGGTATAGGAAAAAATTGATTAAGTGTGTGTCTTGGAATTGAGTCCAAAAATCGTCCCCCCTCCAAAAGAACTCAAAATTGCCTATATAGTTGATTCAGCATGGCCGGAGTCCAGGCTGTGATGATTCAACACGGCCGGAGTCCAGGCAGTGCTGAATCTGTGGAGTCTGTTGTGCTGACTCCTTCCAAGCCATGCCCAAGCCGGTGCTGAGCCACCACAGGCCGTGCTGGAGGCCGTGATGGCTACGGAAGTCGTGCTGAAATGGCACAATTGGGGATAGCCTCTTACTAATTCAGCACGGCCGGAGTCCAGGCCGTGCTCAACCCTCGGGGTGCTAGTTCTCACCCAATTTGATGGATTTTGGTCCGTAATCACACGTATTTCCATCGATTATTGATGGTGTCCTTCGAAAATGACCTGAAACGAGAAAAGAAACAAAAGACAAGTGATTCTAACATAAAACGAGATAATCATGCATAAAAATGTAAACAGTCGGGCATGAAAACATGTGTAGTATGATGCTTATCAAATTACCCCACACTTAAACTTTTGCTTGTCCTCAAGCAATCAACAACTCACTCCTCAAACAGATACCAAATAACTCAATCCAATGTATTGCAGGAGGTTAGCTCAAAACAAATTTCAAAACTCCATAATGATTTTTCCCAAAATCCCCAAATCACTAAATCCTTAAAAGAGAAAACAAACTTAATAAAGTTGCTAAAGTTAAAATGATAAACCATCTAAATTGAGAAATTGAGAACCATGCCTCACAAGATGTCACTCAAAACACATAAGTGTATATAGGTGAAAGAAGATCGCCAAGCTCTCAACGCAAAAATACAGAAAAAGTGCTTACCATAGTCTTGCTTATAGATCCAATCTCCACTATTACGAAATAATCAATAATCATGATCAAAGGGTCTTAAGCCAGGTTGTAATGGGGTTAAGGTAGGGTACGTATAAATATGGAAAGTAGGCTACAAGTTGCTGGAAGTTAAGCAAGTAATGCAAGAAAGTAACGAAGGATCAAGTGTTGTACCAAAATGAACACTAAGTTGCTCTAAAAATAAGATGATGCTCAAAATGAACTAAATTAATACTCTTTTTCTCTTTTTTTTTTATTGAATATATATATACTATGTATATATATTACAACAGCTTATATAGGGGTTGTTGGTTATTGACACATACAATAAGACTGAATAAATTTTTTTTTTCTTTAATTGAAGGGAGCATCTATGAAAAATCTAGCAACTTAGTGAAATATATGATTGCAGATTGATCCAAAATAAAATGCAGTATAAACTTACATAATTTCCAGCAACAATGGTAGAAAGAATGGTCAAATGAATAGAAGTGATAAAATAAGTGCCACTGTTTTTATTATCACGAAAGGAAAGGCTAAGGCTCAAAATTGGTTCACTAAGGGAAAAACAGGGTTAGGCTTTTTGGCCAAATTGTGTAAATCCTAAGTGCCCAAATCATCTCACGATTATTGACAATTCATGTAATCTCAAAAGATATCGTAAAGCAAGTTCTAGAAACAGAGATTCTGTACAATGCTCACTAATGAAAGAAAAGGGAGCATAATAGTGATGCACCAATTGGCTCAAAATCTCACCATTTGAGTGGGTTAAAATTGCATGAATTCTCAAACCAAAGTTTAAACAGTCAATCACAATAATAAGCAACAATATTAACAGTGTTCTATATCTAAGATAAAGTAAAATGGAAGAATTTAAGGAAAATACCAGTTTTACCCGGGCCGGATTGTAATTAAGAGATTCGTTCATTGCCTTCTTCCATCAAGGTTCGATAAAAGCTATAAGGGAATCCATTCAAAGGAGAAAATCATTAACTACTCGATTAAAACAAAACTCAAGATAAGGACAGTAATAATGAATGGACTCAATCAATAAGGGATATTAAAACAAGATAAAAATAGCAAAGATAAAATTGGTACCTGCACAAATCTACGGTACCTACCCCACACTTGTGAAAAACACTGTCCTCAGTGTGAACAAGGTAGGCACTCCAAAATAAAAGGAATAAAATACGTAAAATGAAGCTAATTATGGGAGTCCATAAAAGAAATTAGAAAACTAAGAGAAAAACAAGACGACAAAAAGAGATAAAAACTAGAAAGTCTACTAGATACTGCCCTTGATGTGTACTTTAACACTTCAAAATATGTTAGTCCTCAAAATTACGTACGAGCATCAAGTAGGCTAACTCCTGCAAAATTCAAGAATAAACACATTCCAAGCAACATCTAGTAAAAGGTTCAATAAGATAGCATCTCCTCAAAATCAAACTTACTAAAAACAGACTGAAATATCTAACTGCAAATGACTACATAAAATAAAATAAAATAAATGTCCAAAAATTCAGAAAGCAAAAATAGATTCGGGAATGCCTCCCGAAGGCGCTTCTTTTTGTTCGAGTCGTCTAGCTGGACTCTGGATCAACATTCCTGCATCGCGGGCAAATTAAGAAGGTAGGCTCAATGTAAGTTGGGGCTCGAGGCATATAAGCGCAATGAAAAGGTCCGATGTGTGCAGTAGATGACCAAGGAGGTACTCTCTGGACCGATTTGGGATGTCCATTCATCCACTCCGAATTCCGGCTAAGTGACTGTCAAAAAAACTTGCAACTACCCTTCTCGTCTATCACAAAGACAAAGTCTCATATTGATACAAGTTATTTTTTCGGATGAATAACACATACTAGTAGGGGAAGAAACATGTATAGCATCTTCCATTTGTACATCTTGTGGTTGTGTATTACATGCAAGATCAATTCCATCAATACAACAAATGGCATGAACATGGTTGGTGGAAGAACTATCAAATGAGGGTAAACTAAAAGTGACACAGTCGTCCCCTACATTAAGTTCTAACTTCCCCTCAAATACGTCCTATTTTAGCTCTACCGTGGCAAGGAAAGGTCTCCCCAAAATTAATGGTACACCATGCTCATTGTCCATATCCAAAACCACAAAGTCCACAAGAAATATGAACTTATCTACCTTAACTAGCACATTTTCCACAATTCCCTAGGAAGCTTAACAGAATCTGGCCGACTAATTGAATGCACATCCTAGTGGATTTTGCCTCCCCAAACCTAGCTTATTGAACAAACTAGTGGGCATAACATTTATGCTAGCCCCCAAATCAGCTAATGCATCATCAACACATAAATTACCTAAAGTGCGGGAATAGTGAAACTCCCTAGATCGTGACGTTTCTCCGGCAACTTGCTCCAAACACCGAGCACTCCTCATTAAGTTTGAACATAGGGCGACCTCCTCCAACTTCCTTTTCCGCTAAGTATGTCCTTTAAGAACTTAGCATACTTGGCATCCGCTCCAATGCATCAATAAAAGGCAAGTTAATATACGATTGTCTAAAAATATCTAAAACTTAATTTGACCGCTCTTTCGCCTCTGCTTGTTTAGCTCTAGCAGGATAAGGAATCTTAGGTTGATATTCCCCGACCGGAATTGATTTCACCTTTTGTCCCTCAGGTTCCCTAACCTTACCGCTTGCCTTAACCTACACATCAATAGTGACGCGTCATCAAAAACAGGGCTTAGAAGGAGGCCGAAACTAACTTACCTGAACGCAAAGTGATGGCGTTCACGTGCTCCCTCGGGTTAGACTCAGTGGTGCTCGGAGGCGCTCCTTGCCGCCTTCGGACAACATCTTAGAGATTTGGCCAATCTGGGTCTCCAAGTTCGAATCGAGGCCTGCCGGTTCCTAAGTGCACTATCGGTTCTTTCGGAACCTCATCTCCGTAGACGTCACAAACTTCATCATAAGCTCCTCTAAATTTGACTTCTTTTCTGGTAGAGGAGGAGCTTGTGCAGGCCCAGTCCGAATGTTGCCGCGCCATCTTGATGAAGTCTCTCGAAAACCTGGTGGACCACAGGCGTTATTGTTCCTCCAACCGAAGTTGGGATGATTGCGCCACCCAGGGTTGTATGTATTCTTTGTAAGGATAGTTCTCCGCCTTGGGGCATTCCCCATATAATCAACCTGTTCAACATCAGAAGACATAGCAGAATTAGATGGAAAAGTAGTAGAGGATGAAGCAAACATACCTCCCGCGGTATAGTTCGCACTGTAATGCGGGCCACCACAAAACTCGCAGGCAACGTTCGCTGCATGAATCGGCATCTGGAGTTGGTCGATCTTCTTGGCTAGAAGCTCCACTTGAGCTCGCCAAGGTTGCTGTAGAGTCCACTTGGTTGACCACTCCCTTCCTGGTCGGCTCCTAGAGGATTGCCAACGATAGTTGTTCATGGCCATTTCCTCTATCAAGTTCGAGCCCGCTCGGGCGTCTACTTGCTTTAGCGCCCCACTGCTGCGGCATCCACCATCCGCCTCGTTGCAAGGTTCAACCCGGCCGTAGAAGGTCCAGAACTCGCATCCACACCGGCAATCCGTGATGTGGGCGGCATCTCAAAAGATCTTTAAATCTCTCCCATGCATCGTGACATGCTTTCATCATCAAACCGCACAAAAGAAGATATGTCATTTCTAAGTTTAGCAGTTTTAGCGGGAGGAAAATACTTATATAAAAATTTTTCGTACCACGCCTTCCGGTAGTGATCATTGTTGTGGAAGAGATTGCAGCCATCTCTTTGCTCTGTCCTCAAGGAAAATGGAAACAATCTCGTACCCTAATGGCATCATCGGTTGTTCCATTTATCTTGAATGTGTCACAAATCTCCAAAAGTTGGAGATATGTGCATTGGGATCCTCACGGGCAATCCTCCAAATTGCACGCTTTCATTTGGATCATCTAGATAACATTGGCCTTTATCTCAAAATTATTGGCGCTTCACATAAAGAATCGACTATACTCGTTTTCGTCCCATCTAAAGATGGTCGAGCAAACTCGTACATCGTCCTCTGATCGTCATTGGCCTGGGGGTCATGGTTTTCCATCGTGTCTAGTCTATCCACAGGTACCTCAACCTCAATCTCCTCCTCTTCTAATTGCAACCTCTTCCTTAAGAGTCTGAGGGATCGTTCAGGATTAGATAGAGGCTCTATAAGATTCGAGTTTGAGCTCCTGGTCATAAACTACCTGAAACCGAAAGTCCACACAACCACCAATCAATAAAAACAATATAATAATAAATAATAAATAATAAAAAAAATAAAAAAAAATAAAAAAATAAATAAAGAATAAATGAATAAACAAATAATGACTAAGTTAACACAAAAACAATTCACTCTAGTTCACCGTTACTGTGTTCCCCGGCAACGGCGCCAAAAACTTGATGGGCTCTTTATGCAACCTACACCTAAGGCAGTGAACCTACCGATGCAGCCTAGCACTAGTGAGTATCACGGTCGTATCCCTGGAGATCGAGTGAACCTAGAGTTACTACTGTTTGCTATGTTATCTAGTCTGAAATAGGGTATGAAAGTTCTAACGTACCACCTAATGGTTATGAGTGCAAATAAGTAAATGAAGAACAATGGATAATCAAAAGACAATTGCAAAGAGAGAAACAAACCCAAAAGGGAGCCTAAGTGATGGAATTCTAAAGATGGATTTTATGGATTTCCGATCTTGCTTACCCGTGCCTAAATCCTGAATTGAATCCCGGTTCTTCTCTCGAGCTTACCGGATTCCTAAACCTGCACTAACCTAATGGAATCTCTTCCTATCGGATTACTACAGATTAGCATTAAGTATGATTTAAAACTATTAAGAGTTATTAGTTCTTAATCCGGCGAGTAAATCAACCTTATCTCTAAGTGTTAACTACCAGTTCTTACTATTCAATGTCCAGTTGTAACAAGCATTTCTCAATGTCAAGAAACAACCTAATTAACAATTAATCCAACGTCTCAAATTAACTGAATCAAACTTTTATTACTGAATAGCAAGAAGATTGCAAGAATGACAATTATAAAAACTAACAATTAAGCATAATCCATCAACAAAGGTGAACCCTAATGGATTCAAAAGATCTAGCTACTCATGTTCATGGTTAAAGCAATTAGGGAACAAAATAAGGAAAAACAAATTAAAGGCATGTACACCCTTCTCTTTCAAGCTGAATGAGAAACCCTAAAATTGCAAAATTCGAAATCTCAAACCCTAGTTGCCTCTTGAATGCTCCCAAAGTTTGTCTTGATCTTCAATTCGATGTTGGAACAAGTGAAATCCCCCCTTCAATTGATGAATTTTGATCTCTCAAGGTCTACAATTGAGGTATAGGAAAAAATTGATTAAGTGTGTGTCTTGGAATTGAGTCCAAAAATCGTCCCCCCTCCAAAAGAACTCAAAATTGCCTATATAGTTGATTCAGCATAGTCGGAGTCCAGTCGTGATGATTCGTAGAGTCCGAGCGTCGAATCTGTGGAGTCTGTTGTACGACTCCTTCAAGCCGTGCCAAGCCGGTCTTGAGCCACCACAGCCGTGTTTGGAGGCCGTGGTGGCTACTAGTCGTCTTTGAAATGGCACAATTGGGGATAGCCTCTTGGTAATTCAGCACGGCCGGAGTCCAGGCCGTGCTCAACCCTCGGGGTGCTAGCTCTCACCCAATTTGATGGATTTTGGTCCGTAATCACACGTATTTCCTTCGATTATTGATGGTGTCCTTCGAAAATGACCTGAAACGAGAAAAGAAACAAAAGACAAGTGATTCTAGCATAAAACGGGATAATCATGCATAAAATGTAAACAGTCGGGCATGAAAACATGTGTAGTATGATGCTTATCAGAGAACCAAAGAAAAAGAGGAGATAGTATTGGATACAATATGATTGAATTCAAGGTAGCAAAATTATTCAAAACACTGGGGCAAAGCAAGAAGGCCAAAATCATCCCTCATCACATTACAACCTTGAAGTAGGGACCCTCGAAAATTAGAAGAAATTAAAGATTAGTGCTCTAACCCTGAAAAATGTAAGAACTATTTCATTTAACTCCAACAAGAAATTTAGATCGAGCTAGAAACTTCCATATCAAATACAAGAAAAAGAGACAAAAAAATTATTATGCTCGAAGATGCTGAAAGGAGTTCAAACCTCGAGGGTAATAAGTTCACAAGTCAATCTATACTGTTTCAAATACTATCTTTTGAAAAATAAAGGAAAAGAAAGAAGAAAAAAAAAGGATCCTGCTCACTAGAGGACCTATATAGGCTAGTCAGGCAAAATTTAAGGAAAAAGTGAGAAAAAAATAGTTGACTAGAAAATCCGAATAGACTATTAAAAACAAGAGTAGTATTATTTGAAATAGAAAATATACTAATTTGTGCCCAGATTAAATGAACAAAATTTTATTAGAATTTTTGTCAAACTTGCACATCAATTTTCATTGCTTGTGCACTGCCAGAAGGACAAAACAGAATAAAAAGCAAAATCCATGAGATCTAAATAAAAGCAAGATCGATTTCTTTAACTCTCATGCAGGAAAGACCCAAGAATTGGCAGAACTCAGGTCTCCATCAATCTTGACTTCATGCACAACGAATCGGCAGAGTCAGAGCCTTTCAGCATACATTTAAAGAAGTCTTATCTTAGGGAAAGTCCTGAAAATCAGTGGAATCATCTATAAGCTTGAAAAAAGGGGCTGCAAGTGCTTCGGTTCATATTATTCAAGCAGCCAAATATGCAAAAGGAGAAAATAAGAAAAAGAGAAAATAGAGAAAAGTATAAAAAAAGAAAACACTCAGTTGAAAACCCGAAAGGGCAGCTTAGGCAAAAATAGAGTCTACTAAGTTGAAAACCCAAAAAAGGGCAGCTTAGGGAAAAGTTAAGACATTATCCTGCTAGGCGTGGTTTCCTAAATCATCGGGAGTGGTTCCCAAATCAACGGACGTGGTTCCCAAATCATCGAGCGGGGTTCTCAAATCAGATGGGTGTAATTTCCAAATCAGACGGGCTTGGTTCCCAAATCGTCGGACGTGGCTCCCAAATCAAACGGGCACGGTTCCTAAACCATTAGGTGTGACTTCCAAATCAAATAGGTGTGATTCCCAAATCATTGGGCGTGGCTCTCAAATCAGACGGGCATGGTTTCCAAAATCAGTGAGCGTGGCTCCTAAATCAAACGAGCGTCGTTCCCGAAATCAGCGGGCATGGCTCCCAAATTAGACGGGCGTGATTCCCAAATCAACGAGCGTGGTTCCTAAATCAACGGGCATGGTTCCCAAATCATTGGGCATAGCCCCCAATTCCATAGGCGTGGTTCCCAAATCATCGGGCGTAGCCCCCAATTCCATGGGCGTGGTTCCCAATTCAAACGAATGTGGTTCCCAAAAAGCAGGCGAAGTCCTCAAATTCAAGCAGGCAAAGTCCTCAAACCCTAGTGGAGTAAAATTGACAGTTCCCCACTGGCACAAAGTCTTAAACAAGCAAATTCTTAAACCCAAGCGGGCATGGCCCCACATTGAATAATCGATCAATATTCGAGTTTACGAAACGTGGCTTCTACAGCTCACATATCCTTTTTCTGCATCCTTGATGTCTAAGATTTGTCTTAATTTATTTTATGCGTTTGCATGTTCATAAATTTCGACAAATCAAGGGTAGTTGTCAGCACCCCTTTTTTGGATACAAATATCGAGGAAAAAATAAAAAATCCTATGATGAGAGTTACTACTTTCTCGAGTCTCGAGAGGTGAAGGACAGATGAATCTGAGGCTGGGGTCGAGGTTAATCTGACTGGAATTAGCTTTTTGAAATCAATTTGGACTTAATTGTCAGAAAAAATTAAGTTTAAGGTCAAAATGGCAACTTTTACAAAATTAGGGACTAAATCGCAAAAAAAAATAGAACTTTTTTCTCTAGAGCCAATTGGCTCTTGACTCCATGACGTAATGTTCTCAGATGATTTTACGTCCAAATACAGTCTCTGGAAGGTTTCCTTAGGATACCAGTATTTTATCGATAATTACATTAATTTTAAATAAATAATTGGGATGTTTATCGATAAATTCCTAAGATTTACCTCTTTCTCTAGGGTCTCCTCTGAAATTATATCTCTATAAATAGTAAAAGGTGTTTAGGGTTTCAAGAAAGGAGGCAAGAATTAATTTTTGATCGAGATCAATATTAAGAACGAAGAAACACTCAGAAAGAACGAAAAGAGAGAAAATCAAAAGAGAACATAAGGAATTGCACTGTTGATCATATAATCAGAATTCAAAGCCTCAAGCTACCAAAGAAAGAAGGATTTTAAGAAATTGGCCACTTAAGAAAGAAGATTTTTGGAAACCCTTTTTTTAAACGATAGAAGATTTTCCCAAGTTAGATCCAGCTCTGGATTCCTATCCAATTTTTGATTCAACTACTTCCTCATCGCCCAAGATATGCAGATCCAACATACATTGTGACAACTTAAGGGTTTCTACCACCATACATATGCATCAATTATAAAGACTGGTTTTTTTATTCTTTTTTGTCTTTTTATTTGCTTTTATATTATTATTTCTTAGATTACGATTTCTATCTTTGATTAGTATGATTAGATTAGGGTTTTAGAATATGCATGTTAATAGGATTTTAAATCTGATAATAAGAACTAGAATTTTTGCTTAGATCTGATATTTTGCCGATTAGGGTTCTAGATTTACTTAAAAACATGATCAGAGGATTAATATGTAGTTTTGTCAATACAATTTGATAATTAAGTCTAAATTAAAATATGATTCTTTGTTTTAACAACTTATTGTCAGTTTATGGGATTTTAAGGTTTCGAGCAATCTAAGGCTTTTCTTAGCTTTTATACTTTATTTTGTTAATTGTTTAGTTACTTTGTCTCATTCTAACTTTGTTTAAACACTTATGCATGTGAAAATTGCCTTTGGAGTGTAGGACTAGACTAGAAAACGAGGGAGAATCAAAGGAAAACTATTCGAAGTGCCCCTTGGACTCTAGAGTCGATCGACTGACTATAGAGCCAATTGATTATACTCAGGATCGGCTATTCATGCACAGCCGATCGGCTAACCATGTTGGCCCTAATATTTTTTACTTTTTTGGCAGTTTTTAATGTATTCTTGGCCCCTATTCAGTTTTAGGCCTCTCTAGTTCTATAATCGTAGTTGTAGGTAGGTTGTAATAGCTAGGGTTTCCTTTTCTGCTTTATTTCTTTTATTATTATTTTGTTGTTTATTACATGTTAACCCAATACATGATTATGTGATTGATTAATTAAAAATGGGCCACTTAGACTTAGGGCTGAAAATTTTATCACATAAACTAGACTGATATACCAACAACATATCCAAACACCAACCATTAAAGTGCTTTATAACTCGAGATATGTATTAATTAAATTGACTGCCTAACCTGCTGCAGAGCTGCACGGTTCGGGTCACCTTCAATAGAAAACTGACACGGTCCATGTCACTAATTAGAAACTCCATCACAGGGCTACACGGTCTGTGTCAAATATCAAAGGAAGCCTGCATAGTCCGTGTGGGAGCCTAGAAAACATGATCTTTTAGAGGATTTGCCTCCCAAACACAAATCTAATGATTTCTAACAACACCCAATACAAATCCACTTAGAAATCATGAAATTAACATGCCAAAACAAACAAATTAACATCAATCAGTCTCAAATCACCAAGGAATCATGCTAGAACACATGCACAAACCATTTTCAAATGGCTTTGATGCCAAACACAAGACCCACAGCAATCTCATGTATAATTACTTAATTCAAACCATCCATAACAAGAAATCAACATGGAAATCATGAAAATTGAACATTTTAACATCAATTATCAAATATTCAAATATTACACTCAAAGTCCCTAAGGTTTCTATGATTAAATTACTCACCTTAATTAATAATGGAGGTAGCTCACCCTTGACTATCAAAGCTTGAACTCATCTTCTCAAATGGTCTTGGACTTCAATTAAAGCTTTAAGACTCCAATCCCTTACTAAAACTAAAATTTCTTTTTAGAAATTTTAAATCCTTACATCTTGATTTTTTGTGATCAGTCTCTATAATATTTAGCTTAGATCATAGCTAGGAATGAGATAACAACTTCTCTAATTAAATTTTGAAAGATTGATATTGAGTTTAGAAGAATTGGTGTAGAGATTAAGAGAAAATTAGGAAAAAAGAGTACTCTAGAAAAAAAGAAAGAGAAAAGAGAAAGTGATAAGTGGGAGAGAGAAGATCTTCATGATATATATTAAAGCGAGTTAGGTTAGGATAATATCCATTTAAGTCCTTAAATTATCCCTTCTCTAATACTTAATCCACTCCACACATCAAACCATATTTTAAAACCCTTGGACTTTTATTTACTCATTATCTCTTCAATTACATTTGTGATGTGTGCTACTCGTGTTAGCTACAATCTAAGGCAGTGTACCTATCGATGCAGTCTAGCACTAATGGCAAGTATCAAGGTCGTATTCCTCGGGAAAGTGAAAGCCCAGAGTTACTCCTTTGTTCTTTGTTATATTAACCTAAAATTAGCGATAAATAATTTCTAAACTAACTAATAGCTACAAGCTAAGTCCTAAGGGAGATGCACGAGTAATTGATAAATGAAATAATCAAGACAAGAAGACAAACCCAAAGGGAATCTAAACTAGTTGGCAATCAAACAAAAGATAAAGGATCGGTGAGTCTAATTATGCTACCCATGGACGAATTCTTAACCGAATTCGATTTCTCTCTCTCAATAACCGAATTCCTAAACCTAATAACCTAAAGTTGGAATCTCTTCCTAACGATTGATTCTTAAATTAGCATTAAGCTTTAATCTACCTCTATTAAGCTTTGTTAATTCTTAATCCGGCTAGTTAATTATCCTTATCTCTAAGCGATTATTAACCAGTTCTTGCTATTCAAAATTCCAATTGCCAAATGGACTTCTCAATCACACAAAGCAATCTAACCACACAATTCACAACGTCTCATGAATAATGCATTCTCTTATTAATACTGAAAGCAAGAAGAATACAAAACTAATCCAACAATATAATACTAAGCCAACATAGTATAGAAATCCTAATGGATTTAATCCATCTAGCTAATCATGTTCATTATCAAAATACACAAGAATTCAATTACAACAATGAGTAAAGGTAGAGAAAACCCGATTACACCCTTGGATGAGAGTAAACAGCCCCAAATCCTTTCGCTCGAATTGAATCGATTCTTGTTCTTCTTACTCGATTTGAAAACCAATCAACGAACCTTGCCCAATCTTCAATCTTTGAAGGGAATCCGATTGAAACCTTGATCCAAGTCTCCTTTTCTCTTGGTTTCAGCTCAAAAAACCCTTAAAGAGAGAAATATTAGGGTTTGGGACGTTCTAACCCTAGCCGCCTCCTCCCTTTCCTTTCGTCGTTCTTTTAATTAATACCCCCTGTCGCCTCCAACACGGCCGTGTTCCTGTCCGTGTTGGGGACACAGGCTGTGTTCCTAGCCGTGTTACTCTCTGTGGCTGTGCTCCCTAAAAGCTTCTTTTTCTTTCATGTTTGACACATCCAACACGGCCGTGTTGGTGGCCGAGTTGGTAACACGGTTAGTGTTGAATCCAACACGGCCGTGTTAACCTTCTACATGGGCATACTTAGCTCGTTTTGGCAACTTTGACGTCTAATTATGCTCCAATTCTTTCCTTTATCATCCTTTGACCTCTTTTGGACCTAATGCACACAAACATACATATAGGGTGAGTGTTGAGACCAATTCACATCCAAATATCCATAAAATCAATCTTAAAAAACCCATTTAGATGTGTGTATTTTACGCACATCAAATAACCCCACACTTAGCTCATTGCTTGTCCTCAAGCAATCAAAAGTAAAATAAGGAAAATAAACCACTAAGGAACAATACTTAAACTAACAAACAAGCTAGAGAGCTCCTGTTGCACATATCCTTAACAAGCGTAAGTCAAACAAAAAGAAACGAAGCAATCAATTCAAGTATCACAACCAAGATGCTATTGATTCACAAAATACTATCTCAACAAAATTATTTAGAACCAACTCCTCACCAGATTCACTTTAAATCACTCAGAGTGTTTACAGGGTAGTGTTTAATCGCTGAATGCATCAACTACTGCCTTACTTACTATATGCTTGCTCTTAAATCCTACTCCTACCATTTATGGAGAGTCAACAACCATGTCAAGAGGTCTTTATAAGGGTTGTAATGGGGATTAGGTAGGGGTAGGTAAATTTGGTAAGAGTTGAACCTATGGTGTTCTGCAATGAAATACATGACTTGCACATAAGCCACAATGATCACAAAGGGTAACCAATGGACAGTAGTCAAAGGTGGGAAATAGGAATCAAGTCAAAATGTTTATCTCACTTACTTTCTTTCTTTTCATCACCTTTCCCTCTTATTCTTCTATTTATTATTTTTTTCTTCTTTTTTTTCTTTTTTTTCATAAGGGAAGAACATTCACATAATAGAGTGAATTTCTTTTGGATTGAAGAAAGCTGCTATAAGATTCCATACTATTCCTAAGATAAAAACTCCCACTAAAAACAACTCATATGCAGAATCATAACCCAAAGCAGAATAAAACTAAGTGTTAAACGAATGGTGAAAGAGAGGGTTATCTACAGAATCAATAAACGAATGAAGGCTATTTGGCTAGAATGAAAAACCTAAGTGCCTCTATCATATCAAAGTGTTAAACTCTCCTTGTGGCCCTCATAAGCATTACCGAGCAAGTTCTAAAAGTAAAGACAGTAATTGGCACTCTCAACAAGAAATAAATACAAGCATATAAAGTGTATGCTTACAATTTAGGCTCAATTTCTCACAAGTGTGCTTTTGAGTAGGTTCCAAACAAAAATCATCAAAACAGAATTAAATAAACTGAAGCAACTTAGTGCAAAACTCAAACTAATTATCTTACATTCTTCCGCAAAACTCAACACTATCGGTTTTACCCGATCACAAGGACATAAACAGGATTTCAAAATCAAGTCAATAGTAAGAGCATCGAAACAAAGTGAAAAATTTTCAAAATTTTACAAAAAATTGCACAAAGAATAAACAAATAATTAAGATGGAATAAATATCACCCACCCCACACTTGAAGGACACACTGTTCTCAGTATACAAAATATAAGAAATGCAAAAGGGAAAAGAACTAATACTGCCCTGACTATGGCTCTAGAGTGAAAAGAGGTGCATCATTAGGGATATCAGGGCGCTGGCTAGTCTGTGGTAGAGGAGTGGCTGCAAATAATAAAATAAGGAATTAAAATCGAAACTGAAACAAAAATTAAATAAAATATGAAAACTAAAACTAATAAAATGTTTCAAAATGAAAGGGTAAAAAAAAATTAAAAATGAAAAAGAAATAAAATAAAATTTGGGGTGCCTCCCAAAAGCGCTTCTTTTTTATATGATGAGTCTTCTTAGCTGGACTCATGGTGAAAAGTAAACGGCGGGGATTGACGACCATCCATCCTTCTTCTAAGCAAATGGCTTCAAGTATCCGCTTAAAGGGATAATCGTCGACTTCCTCTTCCCGACTATCAAGCAAGCTGCCAGTATGATGGGCAAGACTCGCTCCTCGTATAATTGAATGTAGTCATGATGCTCTAGGGGCTCTTCCAATTTGAAAGCTGGAGTTTCAACAATTGGAAGGATCGATGGTTGGGCAATTTCTTCAGAAACATCGATGGTTTTCTCTAGTCCTTGGCTTGGTTCACTTGCTAGAAGAAACTCGAGCTCCTGCAAGACTTCTTCATTGGATAACTCGTGCTCATCTTCCATCATTGAAGGGACTTGTGGAAAATCCACCAAAAATTCCTCTAACTGCAACTCAGCATCATCAACTGTGTATTCCTGTTGGTAGTCTTTCAGAGGGATTATGTTTGCCTCTTCCTTTTCTGGTTCTATCTCCATGTTCAAAGAGTCATCCTGCACATAAGCATCATTGTCAAACATAATAGATAAACCAGAAAAATTCTCACCTAAACGCAAAGTGACGGCGCTCAAATGTTCCTCGGATTCAGTAGCGTTTGATGGAGTTCCTAATTGCTCTTCAGCTAGTAACTTGAAGATTAAGCCTACTTGATGCTCTATGTTGTTAATCGAGGCTTGTTGATCTTCAAGTATCCTCTCTATTTGTTGGAATCTATCATCAAGACTTGTAATGAACCTCATCATCAGCTCCTCCGACACTAACTCTTCATCTTGAGTTGAAGGTGCAAGATTAGGGCTTCGATGTGGTTCTTCGAGATTCTGGTGGTTCTGGGCCATCTAAGCTTCATCCATAGGGTGAATGAGTGCTCCACTCTTGATTATAGGTGCTTCCATACGAGTCATTTGGCCAATTGCCCGTATAATTCACCTGTTTATAGTTATAAGAATAAGGAGTAAAATCACTACAAAATGGACAATCATTACTCAAATGTAAACCACAACAAAATTCACAAAAAACTTGAGATGAAAGGATAGGAGTGGAGAGTTGATCGGTAGCCCTGCAAAACGATTCCACTCGAGCTTCTAAAGATGCACGGGTATCCTAATTTTTAGCACTCTCTTGGTTCCTAATCCCATTTTCCAATGCGTCATACAAAGAGTTTGAGTTTAGCATTGAACCTCCTTATCATTCACTATCTGAATCATAAACTTAAACTAAATAAATATGTACAAATAAAATAAAATAAATAAAAAAATAAAAATAAAAATCATAAAATAATAAGAAAGAAAAAAATGGCTAAATTAACAAATAGCAAATTTCACTCTAGTTTTCAAACAATTCCCCAGCAACGGTGCTAAAAACTTGATGTGTGCTACTCGTGTTAGCTACAATCTAAGGCAGTGTACCTATCGATGCAGTCTAGCACTAATGGTGAGTATTAAGGTCGTATTCCTCGGGAAAGTGAAAGCCCAGAGTTACTCCTTTGTTCTTTGTTATATTAACCTAAAATTAGCGATAAATAATTTCTAAACTAACTAATAGCTACAAGCTAAGTCCTAAGGGAGATGCACGAGTAATTGATAAATGAAATAATCAAGACAAAAAGACAAACCCAAAAGGAATCTAAACTAGTTGGCAATCAAATAAAAAATAAAGGATTGGTGAGTCTAATTATGCTACCCGTGGACGAATTCTTAACCGAATTCGGTTTCTCTCTCGAGATAACTGAATTCCTAAACCTAATAACCTAAAGTTGGAATCTCTTCCTAAGGATTGATTCTTAAATTAGCATTAAGCTTTAATCCGCCTCTATTAAGCTTTGTTAATTCTTAATCCGGCTAGTTAATTATCCTTATCTCTAAGCGATTATTAACCAGTTCTTGCTATTCAAAATTCCAATTGCCAAATCGACTTCTCAATCACACAAAGCAATCTAACCACACAATTCACAACGTCTCATGAATAATGCATTATCTTATTAATACTGAAAGCAAGAAGAATACAAAACTAATCCAACAATATAATACTAAGCCAACATAGTATAGAAATCCCAATGGATTTAATCCATCTAGCTAATCATGTTCATTATCAAAATACACAAGAATTCAATTACAACAATGAGTAAAGGTAGAGAAAACTTGATTACACCCTTGGATGAGAGTAAACAGCCCCAAATCCTTTCGCTCGAATTGAATCGATTCTTGTTCTTCTTGCTCGATTTGAAAACCAATCAACGAACCTTGCCCAATCTTCAATCTTTGAAGAGAATCCGATTGAAACCTTGATCCAAGTCTCCTTTTCTCTTGGTTTCAGCTCAGAAAACCCTTAGAGAGAGAAATATTAGGGTTTGGGATGTTCTAACCCTAGCCGCCTCCTCCCTTTCGTCTCTTCATTCTTTTAATTAATACCCCCTGTCGCCTCCAACACGGCCGTGTTCCTGTCCGTATTGGGGACACGGGCTGTGTTCCTGGCCGTGTTACTCTCTGTGGTCGTGCTCCCTAAAAGCTTCTTTTTCTTTCATGTTTAACGCATCCAACACGGCCGTGTTGGTAACAGGGTCATTGTTGAATCCAACACGGCTGTGTTAACCTTCCGCATGGGCATACTTAGCTCGTTTCGGCAACTTTGACGTCCAATTATGCTCCAATTCTTTCCTTTATCATCCTTTGACCTCTTTTGGACCTAATGCACACAAACATACGTATAGGGTGAGTGTTGAGACCAATTCACATCCAAATGTCCATAAAATCAATCTTAAAAACTCCATTTAGATGTGTGTATTTTACGCACATCATTTGTCTAATAATTTATAATTAACATCCCAATGACTTAGCTTTTAATCCTCCTTAATTCCAAATATTAAATTAGAAAAAAATAATAACTTTCACCAAATTAATCCTAAGAGCATAAAAATCTTATAATCTAAAATTCCAAATTATTAGAGATTTCCAATAAATTCCTCCTTTTAAATCCATTGGACCAACACATGTAAGTAGATTCGGGAATCCAAATTTTTAGGGTATTACAATCTTCTTCCTTAAATAAGTTTCATCCTCGAAATTTCTAATACAAAATAATCATAACCTTAATACCAACATCTAAAGCTCGTTACCAATAATCACATCACCAAATTTCTCTTAAAGCACAACTTTCACTCATTAACACAATCTTTCCATTACCCGCTAATTAGGAAATTAATTCTTACTTACGTAGTAACCTCAAGCTAGGTAATACAAACAACAAATCTTACAGAAACCAGGACAATTTCATTTTACCTAATGAACAAATCAAATATTTAAAATCTCAAGCATTAGTTTTATTCTTGAAGCGCAGCTTACATTCATAATCTTATTCAAGATCCATGTGCCATTGTATCAAAACATGATTTCAGACTCATTACAATCTATAAGGGGGCGCCTTTCTCTCTCTAGACCGCCTATCAACCTGTCGCACAAATCATATCACACCATGGAGTCTCTATACTCGTCCACTTACATATCATAATCCTATAATGGCACAAAGGTACATTGTGATCCATCAAATTCATATGATCACCACACATTTTTTTTAAACCTTTAAAATCCAAGTTGTGAACAATTACAAAATATTCATTTTGATAAAAAAACCTTGATTTTGAGAATTCAATAATAGTTGAAAAAAATTATTTTAAAACTTTTTCTATTTCCCAAAACTCAAGTCCTAACATACTAATAGACAATCATAAGAACGCACACATCATTCATCCAAAAATTACATGTATTCCACTAATTAAAATCATAACACTAGGTACTCACAACCATCACATCCAAACTTCAAGTTCTTGTTAGAGTCTGCCCTAAAGATAAAGAATTGTTATATGATTTGTGTTAATTTATACATCACAATTGATTGTATACAATTATACTAAAGGCATTGTTCGACTCTAATAGTATGAGTAGTCAGATATTATTAAGGAATAATCCAAACCGTTAGAGATGAACACCATGGAATGTAAACACAAATGTAAGAGAAATTATAAAGCGAGTTTATAATGATAAGGTTCTCATTACATATGTTCCTAAACTTTATTCATAATTAATGTTTGATTTAGAATTAGATATTGATCTTTGGATATCGATCAAATGCTCGAGACACAAAAACTTGATGGCTACTACTCGTGTTAGCTACAATCTAAGGCAGTGTACCTATCGATGCATTCTAGCACTAATGGCGAGTATCAAGGTCGTATTCCTCGGGAAAGTGAAAGCCCAGAGTTACTCCTTTGTTCTTTGTTATATTAACCTAAAATGGATAATGAATAAATTCTAAACTAACTATTAACTACAAGCTAAGTTCTGAGGGAGATGCAGGAGTAATTGATAAATGAAATAATCAAGACAAGAAGACAAACCCAAAGGGAATCTAAACTAGTTGGCAACCGAACAAAAGATAAAGGATCGGTGAGTCTAATTATGCTACCCGTGGACGAATTCTTAACCGAATTCGGTTTCTCTCTCGAGATAACCGAATTCCTAAACCTAATAACCTAAAGTTGGAATCTCTTCCTAACGATTGATTCTTAAATTAGCATTAAGCTTTAATCCGCCTCTATTAAGCTTTGTTAATTCTTAATCCAGCTAGTTAATTATCCTTATCTCTAAGCGATTATTAACCAGTTCTTGTTATTCAAAATTCCAATTGCGAAACGGATTTCTCAATCTCATAAAGCAATCTAAACATCACAATTCACAACGTCTCATGAGTAATGCATAATCTTATTAATACTAAAAACAAGAAGAATACAAAACCAACTCAAACAATCCAACAATATAATATCAAGCCAACATAGTAAAGAAATCCCAATGGATTAAATCAGTCTAGCTAAACATGTTCATGTTTAAAACAATCTAGGAAATCAATTACAATGAAAGAATAATGAAAATAAAACATGTACACCCTTTTCTCTCGAATTGGATGAACGTACTCCAAATCCTGGATCTACATTTTGATTAATCTCCCAAACTGCCTCTTGAATTGCTTCCACTACGGTTTTGCACTCGGAACCTTGCGATTCCGGGATTCTTACTCCCCGCAACTCTCTCTCACACTCAATACTGTGCAGAAACCGAACCAGCCGCCAAGGCTCTATGTCACTCTTTTTTCCCCTTTTTTTCTCTAAAAGAACTCAAAATTGCCTATATAATTGATTCAGCATGGCGGAGTCCGGTGATGATTCAGCCGGTAGAAGTCCAGGTGTGATGAATCAAGGCGAGTCGGCGATCTTGAATCTGTCAGGCTCTGTGTCGACTCCTTCCAAGCCGTGCCCAAGCCGGTCTTTGAGCCACCACAGGCCGTGTTTGGAGGCCGTGGTGGCTACGGAAGTCGTGCTGAAATGGCACAATTAGGGATAGCCTCTTGGTAATTCAGCACGGCCGGAGTCCAGGCCGTGCTCAACCCTCGGGGTGCTATTTCTCACCCAATTTGATGGATTTTGGTCCGTAATCACACGTATTTCCCTCGATTATTGATGGTGTCCTTCGAAAATGACTTGAAATGAGAAAGGAAACAAAAGACAGGTGATTCTAGCATAAAACGGGATAATCATGCATAAAAATGTAAACAATCGAGTATGAAAACATGTGTAGTATGATGCTTATCAAATTACCCCACACTTAAGCTATTGCTTGTCCTCAAGCAATTAACAACTCACCCCATAAAACTACAGTTAGCAATTCCTTTCAGTTTATGCCCCTAGTCCACAACAGAGAGTATTCAACACATCTCAAAGGATACTCAATCATAAATCAAATTACAAATCATTAATAAAGAATGGAAATAATATTAATGCATGAGTAACTTAAATGACAACTCAACACAAACATCATGAACCAATGCCTCACAGGGATCACTCAAGTCACTCAAAGTGTATATTAGGTGAATAACAAATCCCTCAAAGCAAATGCACAAGACCCGCTCACCATAAGCTTGCTCATAAATCATATCTTCGCTACTGTGAATAAGTAAATACCAAAATCAAAGGGTCTTTACCAAGGTTGAAATGGGGCTAAGGTAAAGGTATGGAGATTTGGATAGAAGTGTGAAAGTGCTGGAATTCGTGCGATAAACAATAGTATATGCTCAAAGGATTAAATGCCTAAGATTACAAAAAGAATCATTCACTAAAATCCCTACTTCATAGAATAACGCTCGCAAATGCTCTAAATCTAATAAAAAGATAAATAATTAAAGAGATTTGTTTATTATATATTCTTTTTTTTTTCTTCTTCTTCTTTTTTTTCTCCTTTTTTTTTGTTTTTTTTTATAATAATGAACTAGCACCTTATTAGCGGCCGCTGCATACAACTCGAATAAACATAAAGAATAACAAATACAAATTGGATCAAAGGGAGCATTTAAAATATCAAAAAGATTTAGTGAATTTACCAACATAGCAACTAGCATTTTAATCCCACATAAAGTTGAATAAATCACAGAAAGAAATTCCAGCATAAGGGTAAAGGAAAGATAAATGTAAAGAATGGTATAATTGAAGTGTATAGGTGTAGATTATGAAGAAAAGGTTAAGGATCAAAAACTAGCTAACTAATGGAAACATAAGGTGATAGGCTTTTGGTCAAATGTGGTGAATCCTAAATCGCCCAAATCATCTCATGGTATTCACAATATTCATGTAACTTCAACACGCATTACAAAGCAAGTTCTAGAAGCAAAGTTAAGTACAATGCACACTCAAACAAGAAATATAAAGAGCATAAGTATAATGAATGCTCAACTGGCTCAAAATCTCACTTTCAGGTGTGGTATTAGGTGCAGTTGGTTCGCAACATCATTAATTGAATCATTACTTAAGAAACACATGCATATGATATTATCAGCGTTCTAAGTTAAAATTTGACAATTCGAAAAAATAATTAAAAAACACCGGTCAAAAATAGCATACTCAAGTGCATAAAACACAGTGTCCTAACATCCCCTAAAAATACACAACACCTAGCCATAGCAATTTCAGATATATTAAAAATCCATATGAGAGATTAAGGTTTACCCATAAGCACCCCACACTTGAAGAACACACTGTCCTCAGTGTAAAATGTTATGGATACCCCGCATGGAATGCTCAACTAAGAGAACAAAGGCAATACAATCCAAGTGCATGACATGTATGAAAAATAAAGTAAATAAATGCAGAAAAATAAAAAGATCTAGGGGTATACGATCATCCATCGAGGCCGATGTTGTGGAAATTCAGTGCCTCCTGGTAGAATCCGAAAATAATAAAATAAAGAAATAAAATCGAAACTGAAAATATGAAAACTAAAACTAATAAAATGTTTCAAAACAAAAGGTTAAAATATTAAAGATTAAAGATAAAGTTTGGGGTGCCTCCCAAAAGCGCTTCTTTTTTATGTGATGAGTCTTCTTAGCTGGACTCATGGTGAAAGGCAAATGGGCATGATCGACGACCATCCATCCTTCTTCCAAGCAAATGTCTTCAAGTATCCGCTTAGAGGGATAATCGTCAATTTCCTCTTCCCGACTATCAAGCAAGCTGCCAATATGATGGGCAAGACTCACTCCTCGTATAATTGAACGTAGTCATGATGCTCTAGGGGCTCTTCCAATTTGAAAGCTGGAGTTTCAACAATTGGAAGGATCGATGGTTGGGCAATCTCTTCAGGAGTGTCGATGGTTTTCTTCAGTTCCTGGCTTGGTTCACTTGCTAGAAGAAACTCGAGCTCCTCCAAGACTTCATCATTGGATAACTCGTGCTTATCGTCCATCATTAAAGGGACTTGTGGAAAATCTACCAACAATTCCTCTAACTGCAACTCAGCATCATCAACTGTACATTCCTGTTGATAGTCTTTCAGAGGAATTATGCTCGCCTCTTCCTTTTCTGGTTCCATCTCCATGTTCAAGAAATCGTCCTGCACAGAAGCATCATCGTCAAACATAGTAGATAAACAAGAAAAATTCTCACCTGAACGCAAAGTGATGGCGCTCAAATGCTCCTCGAATTCAGTAGCGTTTGATGGAGTTCCCAATTGCTCTTCAGCTAGTAACTTGAAGATTAAGCCTACTTGATGCTCTATGTTCTTAATTGAGGCTTGTTGACCTTCAAGTACCCTCTCTGTTTGTTGGAATCTTTCCTCAAGACTTGTCATGAATCTCATCATCAGCTCCTCTGGCACTAACTCTTCATCTTGAGTTAAAGGTGCAAGATTAGGTTGCTGATATAGTTGCTGAATTCCTAGTGGTTCTTGGCCATTTAAGCTCCATCTAAAGGGTGAATGAGTGCTTCACTCTTGATTGTAGGTTCTTCCATACGAGTAATTTGGCCAACTTCCCGTATAATTCACCTATTCACAGTTATAAGAACAATGAGCAACATCACTATACAATGGACAATCATTACACACATGTAAACCACAACAAAATTCACAAAAGACTTGAGATGAAAGGATAGGAGAAGAGAGTTGATCGGTAGCCCTGCAAAATGATTCCACTCGAGCATCTAAAGATGCACGGGCATCCCAATTTTTAGCACTCTCTTGGTTCCTGATCCCATTTTCCAATGTGTCACACAAAGAGTTTGAATTTAGCATTGAACCTCCTTATCATTCACTATCTGAATCATTAACTTAAACTAAATAAATATGTACAAATAAAATAAAATAATAAGAAAGAAAGAAAAAAAAAAAGAAAAAAAAAGTGGCTAAATTAACAAATAGCAAATTTCACTCTAGTTTTCAAACAGTCCCCGGCAACGGCGCCAAAAACTTGATGGCTACTACTCGTGTTAGCTACAATCTAAGGCAGTGTACCTATCGATGCAGTCTAGCACTAATGGCGAGTATCAAGGTCGTATTCCTCGGGAAAGTGAAAGCCCAGAGTTACTCTTTTGTTCTTTGTTATATTAACCTAAAATGGATAATGAATAAATTCTAAACTAATTATTAACTACAAGCTAAGTTCTGAGGGAGATGCAGGAGTAATTGATAAATGAAATAATCAAGACAAGAAGACAAACCCAAAGGGAATCTAAACTAGTTGGCAACCGAACAAAAGATAAAGGATCGATGAGTATAATTATGCTACCCGTGGATGAATTCTTAACCGAATTCGGTTTCTCTCTCGAGATAACCGAATTCCTAAACCTAATAACCTAAAGTTGGAATCTCTTCCTAACGATTGATTCTTAAATTAGCATTAAGCTTTAATCCGCCTCTATTAAGCTTTGTTAATTCTTAATCCGGCTAGTTAATTATCCTTATCTCTAAGCGATTATTAACCAGTTCTTGTTATTCAAAATTCCAATTGCAAAACGGATTTCTCAATCTCATAAAGCAATCTAAACATCACAATTCACAACGTCTCATGAATAATGCATAATCTTATTAATACTGAAAACAAGAAGAATACAAAACCAACTCAAACAATCCAACAATATAATATCAAGCCAATATAGTAAAGAAATCCCAATGGATTAAATCAGTTTAGCTAAACATGTTCATGTTTAAAACAATCTAGGAAATCAATTACAATGAAAGAATAATGAAAATAAAACATGTACACCCTTTTCTCTCGAATTGGATGAACAGCTCCAAATCTGGATCTACACTTTGATTAATCTCCCAAACTGCCTCTTGAATTGCTTCCACTACGGTTTTGCACTCGGAACCTTGCGATTCCGGGATTCTTACTCCCATGAACTCTCTCTCGCACTCAATCATGCGGAAACCGAACCGGTGGCTCTATGTCACTCTTTTCTCCCCTTTTTTCTCTAAAAGAACTCAAAATTGCCTATATAATTGATTCGTATGGTCAAGTCCAGTGTGATGATCAACAGTAGTCGGTGTGATGAATCGACCACGAGTCGAGCGATCTTGAATCTGTAGTCTGTTGTCTTGACTACTTCAAGCCGTGCCAAGCCGGTCTTGAGCCACCACAGGCCGTCTTTGGAGGCCGTGGTGGCTACTGAAGTCGTCTTTGAAATGGCACAATTAGGGATAGCCTCTTGGTAATTCAGCACGGCCAGAGTCCAGGCCGTGCTCAACCCTCGGGGTGCTAGTTCTCACCCAATTTGATGGATTTTGGTCCGTAATCACATGTATTTCCCTCGATTATTGATGGTGTCCTTCGAAAATGACCTGAAACGAGAAAGGAAACAAAAGACAGGTGATTCTAGCATAAAACGGGATAATCATGCATAAAAATGTAAACAATCGAGCATGAAAACATGTGTAGTATGATGCTTATCAACTACTATGATGTGTTATCACTTACTTATGAAGTAAGCAATCTGTCTCATAGGGTTGAGGAATAGGATTCTAAGATAAGCATATGGGTGCTTGTTACACGAACAATTTCATTGAACATGACTCTACTGAGTAGTCCATATGGAATTTACCCCTAATGTTCTATGGACAATACTCTTGTGACAAGCTACCTGCAAAGTTCAAGATGCCTGAGATGAACAAGTTCAATGCTACCGGTGATCCAAAGGTACATCTAAAGCAATATCTAGCCATTATGTGGAATACAAAATTGAGTATGACCTGAATTGTCAAGTTATTTATACTATTGATGTGCGTAGAATACACACATCTAAATAAGGATTTTAAGGCAGAATTTATTTATATTTGGATGTGAATTGGTCCCAACACTCGCCCTATACGTATGTTTGTGTGCATTAGGTCCAAAAGAGGTCAAAGGATGATAAATGAAAGAATTGGAGCATAATTGGACATCAAAGCTGCCGAAACGAGCTAATATGCCCATGCGAAAGGATAACACGACCGTGTTGGATTCAACACTGTAACACGGCCACCAACACAGCCGTGTTGGATGCATCAAACATGAAAGAAAAAGAAGCTTTTAGGGAGCACGGCCATAGAGAGTAACACAGCTAGGAACACCAGCCCGTGTCCCCAACACGGCCAGGGACACGGCTGTGTTGGCGGCGACAGGGGGTATTAATTAAAAGAATGAAGAAAGGAAAGGGAGGAGGTGGCTAGGGTTAGAACATCCCAAACCCTAATATTTCTCTCTCTAAGGGTTTTCTGAGCTGAAACCAAGAGAAACAGAGACTTTGATCAAGGTTTCAATCGGATTCCCTTCAAAGATTGAAGATTGGCCACTGTTCGTTGATTGGTTTTCAAATCGAGTAAGAGGAACAAGGATCGATTCAAGATTGAGCAAGAGAAATTGGGGCTGTTTACTCTCATCCAAGGGTGTAATCGGGTTTTCTCTACCTTTACTCATTGTTGTAATTGAATTCTTGTGTATTTTGATAATGAACATGATTAGCTAGATTGATTAAATCCATTGGGATTTCTTTACTATGTTGGCTTAGTATTATATTGTTGGATTGTTTGGATTAGTTTTGTATTCTTCTTGCTTTCAGTATTAATAAGATAATGCATTATTCATGAGACGTTGTGAATTGTGTGGTTAGATTGCTTTGTGTGATTGAGAAGTCCATTTGGCAATTGGAATTTTGAATAGCAAGAACTGGTTAATAATCGCTTAGAGATAAGGATAATTAACTAGCCGGATTAAGAATTAATAAAGCTTAATAGAGGCGGATTAAAGCTTAATGCTAATTTAAGAATCAATCGTTAGGAAGAGATTCCAACTTTAGGTTATTAGGTTTAGGAATTCGGTTATCTCGAGAGAGAAACCGAATTCGGTTAAGAATTCATCCACGGGTAGCATAATTAGACTCACCGATCCTTTATCTTTTGTTTGATTGCCAACTAGTTTGGATTCTCTTTAGGTTTGTCTTCTTGTCTTGATTATTTCGGTTATCAATTACTCTTGCGTCTCCCTTAGGACTTAGCTTGTAGCTATTAGTTAGTTTAGAAACTATTTATCGCTAATTTTAGGTTAATATAACAAAGAACAAAGGAGTAACTCTGGGCTTTCACTTTCCCGAGGAATACGACCTTAATACTTGCCATTCGTGTAAGACTGCATCGATAGGTACACTGCCTTAGATTGTAGCTAACACGAGTAGCACATATCAACTATCACTAGAGAGACCTGCTGTGAACTAGTATCATGGTCTAGAGAAATCCGCCAAAGCTAAATGGCGTGATCCATGTAATTCTTTTATTAAATAATATGACTATAATACCTAGTTGGAAGTCTCGAATGAATCCTTCTCCCTTCTTGACTAGGTGGAGAAATAAGGCTGGGTTGATGAAGAATAAGCCTTATGAAAAGGACCAAGTCCATATGGTGGTTCGAAAGCCTTCAGATGATGAACCCAAAAACTTTTATGGGCCTGTACGATGATGGTCTTTGGGTCGAGGAAATTGAAAACGATAAAAGGAAGACTATGTAAACCGATGGAAGGCCGAACTATCAGGCTGGAGGGAGTAGAACTATAGATGTGGATGTTGTCCAGCAGTTGAGAAAGTTCTCCAACTTTAGACAACCTCTCTCAAAGATCTTTGAGAGGTTAGTGCAGAATGGTATGCTCTAACCAACCACCCTCAAAAACCCACCAAACCCAAATGCACCTGGCTACAAACCCAATACCTTTTGCAAGTTCCACTAAGCACCCGGCCACCATATAGATAATTGCATCCAGCTGAAACATGAAATGCAGGACCCTATTGATGCGGGAAAATTGACCAACCCAGACTAGCCTAGTACTAGAAGAAATCCTCTGCCAAACTACAATAACACACCACCACCAAACTAAGTGTCCATAATCACCACTTACTTCAGTGAAGAGGAGGTCATGAATTCTTTCGAGGGCATACCCCACCTTGAGTCAGAACCAAAAATCAAACTAGATAGCCCACAAAGAACCTTCATCGAGCTGGGGGCACCACTGTCCGTGGTGTTCCATCACTTAAAATGAGTAGAAAGCTTAACTCACAATTGCCTAAGGATAGTCCTAAGCCTCACAATGCCCAGTATTGTGAGTATCACCAGGTTTTCAGGCATGTGACAGACCAATGCAACCATCTCAAGCACGAGAGTCAAGACTTGATTGACCGTGGGGAGTGGAAAGTTGAGCAACTTCCTCGGTATGAGTATGAAGACCTATTGGGACAACCCTAAAGAAAATTTGATTTTAAAGTTCGTTATTTAAAACCTCCTTCAACTGATGTTCGAATTAAGGATATTATGCCTAATGGTTGGGGGACAAAGGATGGAGAAGCCTGTGAACCTTGTCTTCTGGAGGTTTGAAAGGAAGGAGAAAAGAAGTCGGTCATGGCTATAGACATCTAGTACAGTTCCGGGGATGAGAGTGAAGTCCAAGATTCTGGGGTAAAGGATATTTGGGCAGATAGTGACTCGATAAAGAAGTAGGGCTAATGAGTAAGAAAATAGGGGCTTAAGAACTGAAGCAGGTTGAGAAGGCTCCTAAAAGGGATAATGGGTTGCTAGAGCAACTGAAGAAGGAAAAGAAGACAGCTGACATCTGGGAACTGCTGATGCATTCATTAGATCACAAGAAGGCACTAATCTGGGTCTTGTCCAGTATAAATTCCATAAGAAGGCGCTAAAGGATATTTTGCATAGTTATTAGATCGGACATGGTTTCATGCCCTAGGAGAAGTGCCTTCCACTATACACCAGAAGGTGAATTTCCCTCGTGAAGGCGAAATAGTGACTATTAACGATGAAGGTGGTAAGGTTGTCTCAGTAATTTAAGAGGCTAAGCATAAGCTAGAAGCCCTTACTAGATTCCAAGTTGTTGTTCTCTATAAGTACTACATGGATCCTAAAGTAGCCAGCATGTTCAAAAAGAAGGATTTCATGCCTAGAATGAGGCTAGGGAAGAATCAGCAAGGTAATGCAGAGTTGTCAGACTTTAAAGGTTTAAAAACTCAGCATGGCTCGGGTTATCATAAGGATGAAGATGAGGGCAAACCAAAGGGTAAGACTCTAAAAGACATATTTGTCCTGGAGTACAAGACTTACTCTGGGGAGCTTCAACCCATTACAATAGTTGGGACCGAGGTACTGGGATTTAAGATATTCAAGAGTCTGATCGTTGATATGATGGTCGAGTTAAGCATCAAGGAGGTCCATGAAAAGGTCACCACCCAGGTTGAGGAGCTGAAGTTAGAAGAATTCATTGCTCTGCTTGAGAAGTTGAATCAACAAGAGCTAGCTACCCTGATAGAAGGGCAAATCATTGATGTAATTTATGATGATGTAATAACGTCTGATCTTTATGAGGATGAAGTTTCTTTTCTTTCAAAGGTCAATGATATGAATAATAATTTTGCTTACTAGTGTGATGTTCTTCCTGATGGTAGTGCATTTTAATAATCATGACATGTGCATGTTTGACATCAATTCCATACAAATTGACTCATTTAATTTAGGCACAAATGAAAATACAAGGAATATTGTGTTAGCTCATGATATAACTCTTAAGGAGAGAAGCGAGCTAGAAAAAATAATGGAGAAAAGGAAAGAAGTATTTGCTTAGTCTTACAACCACATGCCAGGTTTAGATATAGAGATAGCGGAGCACCACATCCCAACCTATCTGCACATCAAGCCAATCAAGTAGAAAATGAGAAGGCTAATGCTAGAATAGGCAGAGAAGATTCGAGAAGAAGTTGTTAAGCAAGTGAAAGCTAATTTCCTCGACGTCGTTTGAGAAGAAGTTGTTAAGCAAGTCAAAGCTAATTTCCTCGATGTAGTCAATTATCTCGAATGGTTGGCGAACATCATCTCGATTTGGAAAAAAGATGATAAAGTAAGGATGCATGTGGATTATCGGGACCTGAACAAGGCATGCCCTAAGGATGATTTTCCTCTTCCTCGTATAGACGTCATAATTGATAGTGTAGCATCAAGTGCTATATACTCTTCACCGACGGTTTCTCCGGATATAACTAGATCATGATGGCAGTAGTAGACAAGCTGAAGACTTTGTTCATCACCGAGCAGGGGACATACTACTACAAGGTTATGCCTTTTGGACTAAAGAATGTAGGGGCAACTTATCAAAGAGCAGCCACCACCTTATTTCATGACATGATGCAAAAGGAGATTGAGGTATATGTGGATGACATGATGGAAAAGTCTAGAACAAGAGAAGGGCATTTCTAAGCTCTTAATAAGTTCTTAGGACAAGTAGAAAGGTATAACCTGAGGCTCAATCCAAAGAAGAGCATATTCAGGATAACATCAACAAAGCTGCTTGGGCATATAGTGAGTCAACGGCAAATAGAGATCGATCCAGATAAGGTAAAGGCTATTCAAGAGATGCTACTGTCGAAGATAGAGAAGGAAGTCAGAGGATTTCTAGGATGATTTTAGTACATCAATAGGTTCATTTATAGGCTCACAATAGTTTGTGATCCTATATTCAAGCATTTAAGGAAACATCGACCTGTTGTATGGGATGAACACTATTAGAAAGCCTTTGATAAAATTAAATAGTATCTAATAAAGTCGCCGGTATTAAAGCTACCGAAGGATAGAAAAACCATTAATTCTATACTTGCAATTAGAAGAGGAAGCCATAAGGGCAATAGTGGGCGGCGGTTTTGGGTGCGCACCCAAGTGTCTTTAGCGATTACGACAATGTAAGGCTTTTCAACCTCATCAAGAACACATTAACTAATCACTCAGATTCCATAAGGAAGATTATGCCATAGAGTCCAGAGATGGATCCGGAAGCCAACTTCCTTATTTGTGTATATTAGTCTTTAAATTTATTGTTTAACAAAGTATCCCCTACAATGCAATCAATTTATACACAGGCATGCCAACACAACACACAACACACCTAAGTCTAGCCCATTTTATTTAAGCCCAAACAATATTTAAGTTATTACTAACTTACTGACCAATTATGTATAAGGCCCACTTATTCTATCCTAATTACATGTTATGCTCTTTGGATTCCAACCTTTAAGCCTATTAGACTACTTATTATGATAAGGCCCATTTATTATGATCTCAACCCAAACTAAGTTCAAATCCTAACTAAACATGCTAAAGCCCGCTAGTCTAATTGGATTTTAGGTTTAGACTAAGTTAAGGTGAATTAGCCTATTAGACTATCAAATTCATATTGAATCAGTTTTTAGCCCTAAGTCTATGTGGCCCATTTTTATTAATCAGTCACTTAATCATGTATTGGGTTAACATAATAAACAAAAACAAATAAAATAGAGAAGAAAGAAAAATCCTAGCTATTACAACCTGCCTACAACTACGATTGCAAAACTGGAAATATCTAAAATTGTACAGAGGTTGAGAATACATTAAAACATGCCAAAAATACTAAAAAAGTGTCTAGCTTGATAAGCCGATCGGCTCAGTATAGAGCGAATTGGTTGTATATTGAGCCGATCAGTTTTAAAGTCCCAGGGTGAATTTATGTCTGTTCTCCTTCATTCATCAGTACAATCTCACACTCCATAGTCGAATTTCACATACACAGGTGTTAAAAATTAATTAGAATGAGTTAAAATGGATAAAAATAACAAAATAAAAGTTACATAAGTTAAAAAACCTAAATCACTAAAATCTTAAAATTTTAAAAACTAACAAAAGGTTATTGAAGAAAAAAGAATCATATTTTATTTAGAATTAATTGCTAAATCACATTAATAAAAAGATCTAAATATTAACCTTGTAACCTGTTTTTAATCAAATCTAAAACCCTAATTGGTAAAATATCAAATCTAAAAGCCCTAGTTCTTAATATCAGATTTAAAACCCTATTATTATGCATACTAATGAAAACCTAATCTAATCATATTTATAAAAGATAAAAATCCTAATCATGCTTCTAAGAAAAAATAAAAAAAAAAGGAATGAAAGAACCGCTTTTTGTGATGGATGCAGATGTATGGTGGAAGAAACACTCAGGTTGTCACCGTGTATGTTGTATCTACGAGTCTCAGGAGGCAGTTGAATCAAAAACTGAGTAGGAATCCAGAGTTAGATCTAAGTTTATGAAATCTTCTATCGATTAAAAAAAAAGGTTTCCAAAAGTTTTCTTTTTTAAATGGCTTGTTTTCTAAATTAACTCTTTCTTAAGTGGCTTGAGTCTTTGAATATAAATTACGATCATCAATGCAATTATTTTTATTTTCTTTTGATTTTCTCTCTTTTCTTTCTTTCTTAGTGTTTCTTTTTTCTTGATTTCACTTACAATCGAATCTTAATTCTTTCCTCCCCCCTAAAATTCTAAACACCTCTTACTATTTATAGAGGTAGGATTTCAAAGGAAACCCTAGGGAAAGGAATAAATTCTAAGAAATATCAATAAGTATTTGATGTGTGTAAAATACACACATCTAAATGGGGTTTTTAAGATTGATTTTATGGACATTTGCATGTGAATTGGTCTCAACACTCACCCTATGCGTCTGTTTGTGTGCATTAGGTTCAAAAGAAGTCAAAGAATGATAAAGGGAAGAATTGGAGCATAATTGGACGTCAAAGCTGCCGAAACAAGCTAAGTATGCGCATGAGGAAGCTGAACAGGGCCGTGTTGGTTTCAACACTGGCTGTGTTCCCAACACGGGCACCAACACGGCCGTGTTGGGTGCATCAAACATCAAAGAAAAATAAGTTTTTAGGGAGCACAGACACAGAGAGTAACACGGGCATAAACACCAGCCCGTGTTGGGAACACGGGAATCAACACAGCCGTGTTGGCGGCGACAGGGAGAATTAATTAAAAGAAAGAAGAGAGGAAAGAAAGAAGGAGAGCGGGGGAGAACGTCCCAAACCCTAATATTTCTCTCTCTAAGGGTTTTCTGAGCTGGAACCAAGGGAAAAGGAGACTTGGATCAAGGTTTCAATCGGATTCCCTTCAAGGATTGAAGATTGGGCGAGGTTCATTGATTGGTTTTCAAATCGAGCAAGAGGAACAAGAATCAATTCAGTTCGAGCAAGAGGAATTGGGGCTGTTTACTCTCATCCAAGGGTGTAATCGGGTTTCTCTACCTTTACTCATTGTTGTAATTGAATTCTTGTGGATTTTGATAATGAACATGATTAGCTAGATTGATTAAATCCATTGGAATTTTTTTACTATATTGGCTTGATATTATATTGTTAGATTGTTTGGGTTACTTTTGTATTCTTCTTGCTTTCAGTATTAATAAGATAATGCATTATTCATGAGACGTTGTGAATTGTGTGTTTAGATTGCTTTGTGTGATTGAGAAGTCCATTTGGCAATTGGAATTTTGAATAGCAAGAACTGGTTAATAATCGCTTAGAGATAAGGATAATTAACTAGCCGGATTAAGAATAAACAAAGCTTAATAGAGACGGATTAAAGCTTAATGCTAATTTAAGAATCAATCGTTAGGAAGAGATTCCAACTTGAGGTTATTAGATTTAGGAATTCGGTTATCGAGAGAGAGAAACCAAATTCGGTTAAGAATTCATCCATGGGTAGCATAATTAGACTCACCAATCCTTTATCTTTTGTTTGATTGCCAACTAGTTTAGGTTCCCTTTGGGTTTGCTTTCTTGTCTTGGTTATTTTGTTTATCAATTACTCCTGCATCTCCCTTAGAACTTAGTTTGTAGCTATTAGTTAGTTTAGAAATTATTCATCACTCATTTTAGGTTAATATAACAAAGAACAAAGGAGTAACTGTAGGCTTTCACTTTCCCGAGGAATACGACCTTGATACCCGCCATTAGTGCTAGACTACATCGATAGGTACATTGCCTTAGATTATAGCTAACACAACTAGCAACCATTTGTATCCTATTTATTTATTTAAAATTTGAGTAATTATCGATGAAACAATGATTATTGTCAAGGAGACCTTCTAGAATCTGCATTTGCACGTAAAATCGTTCGCAAAAACGACGTCGGGGAGTCAAAATCCAATTGGTTCTATAAAGAAGAACTGATTGACTCTATCATACAGCGAATAGGCTCTATATAGAGCTGATTGGCTCTGTAGATTAAGTTTTTTAAATTTACAGTTTAGTCCCTAATTTTGTAAAAATTACCATTTTGACCCTCAAATTTTTCTAACAATTAGGTCCAAATTGATTTCAAAAACCTAATTCCAGTTGGATTAACCTCGATCCCAGCCTCGGATTTGCCTATCCTTCATCTCCCGAGACACGAGAAAGCAGTAACTCTCATCATAGGGTTTTCTATTTTTTGCTCGATATTTGGATCCGGAAAAAGGGTGCTGACAACAATGGTAGCGCAATATGGGCCAAATGACGTGGAGCATGTGCTATATTATCTTCATAAGAAGTTCTTGCCATACGAATCAAAGTACAACCTCGTGGAAAAGATGTTTCTAGCCATGATATGGGCTACAAGAAAGCTGAGGCATTATTTCCAGTCTTATAGGGTACAAGCAATTTAAAAAATAGACCAACTGAAATACTTGTTCGAAGCTCCGTCTCTTACGGGAAACCTGACTAGATGGTTAGTACTCCTGACAGAGTTTAACATTGAGTAGGTCATCAAGAAGGTAGTCAAAAGTAGAGTTGTACCAGAGTTTTTAGCTCAGAAAGCGATTGAAGGAGATGACCCTTAGGATCTAGAATTCCCTTATGAGAATTTAGGGGCAATCTAGATTCAGGAATGGAAGATGTACTTCGATGGAGTTATAAACATAAGAGGTGCAGGGTTAGGAGTAGTTTTGATCATGCTAGAAGGAGAATGCTACCAATGGCTAAGAGATTGGATTTCAAAGTGACCAATAACATGGCGGAGTGCGAGGCATGTTTATTTGGATTAGAAGTAATCATGTTAGCAGGAGCGAAGCAGCTGATGGGCTACAGAGACTCCTACTAGTGATCTAACAAGCCATTGCAGAATGGGATGTGAAAGAGGAAAGATTGAAACCATATGTCAATTACCTCAACACTTTAGTTTGTAATTTTTCCAAGTGTTCGTTCGTACATTTTTCGCGAGATGAGAATTAGATGGCGGATGTGCTAGGTACCCTATTATCAATGTAGGACAATCCCTCGCAACTTCTAATGAAGCCGTTGGTACTCATGAAGTCAGGAGCACCCTATTATTAGGGAAACTGGGTCATGCAAGTTTAGATAGGACTAAAGGAGAAGCCGTGGTTCTACGATTTGAAGAGGTTTATAGAAGACAAGGTGTATCCTGAGGAAGTGACTGCGAAGCAAAGACACGCTTTGCGAATATAAGCTAGAAGTTACCTTAGCCATGAAGGAGTGTTGTACAGAAGAGTGGCTTCAGGTGTCCAACTTTGTTGTGTTACTAAGGCAGAAGTGCAAGTAGTGATGTAAGAAATACATTGAGGAGAATATGGGCCTCATATAAATGACATAGTGTTGACTAGGAAGATTATGTATCAAGGCTGCTATTGCTTAATAATGGAAAAGGATTGTATAGCTTTGGTAAGGAAATGTCGTGAGTGCCAGCTTTATAGTGACCTCAGTCATGTACCTCCGACTAAGCTGCATAACTTAACATCTTTATGGCCTTTTGTAGCTTGGGGAATTGACATCATCAGAGAAATAAAACCTCCTTCAAATGGGCATAGATACATAGTAGTAGCAATCGAGTATTTCTCCAAATGGGTCGAGGCTGAATCTTTCACTACTGTGGGAGAAAGACTGTCAGCACCCCTTTTCTGGATCTAGATAATGAGGAAAATATGGAAAGCCCTGTGATGAAAGTTACTACCTTTTCGAGTCTCAAGAGATGAAGGATGGACGAATCCGAGATTAGGGTTGAGGTTAATCCAGCTGGACTTACCTTTTTTAAAATCAATTTGGACTCAATTGTCAAGAAAAATAAAGTTCGAGGGTCAAAATAGGGTATTTCACATATTCAGGGATCTAATTGCAAGATTTTCTTAAACTTTCCTTTTGTAGAGCCAATCGGCTGTACACAGTATTGATTGGGGCTTTTTCATCTAGATATAGTTTCTAGAAGGTTTTTTAACGATAATCAAGAATTTTTAATGATAATTATTTAAATTTAAAAATTAAATTTGGATATTTATCAACTTATTTTAAAATAATGGAGACTATTGATTCTTTTAGGGTTTCCTTTGAAATCCTACCTCCATAAATAGAAAGAGATCTAGGATTAGGAGGAGGAAGAAAACAACAAGAAGCAACAGAGAATACACTCAAAGAATACTCAGAGAGAAAAAGGGAGAAAATTATTGTTGTCCTTTATTAGGTAGAAGACTTAAGAAACAGTAAGAAAGAAGGCCATTCAAGAAAGTATCCTTTCTTTGGAAACCTATTTTAATCGATAGAAAAGAAACACTAAGAAAGAAGGCCATTCGAGAAAGAATCCTTTCTTTGGAAACCTTTTTTAATCGATAGAAGACTTTCAACCTCGCATCCAGCACTGGATTTCCAACCACTCTTTGACTCAACTGCATCCTCATCACTTGAGACTCGCAGAACCATCAACTACAATGAAAACCTGAGGGTTACTCCGAACGTGCATTCATCATCATCCTAAACTAGTTTCTTTGTTCTTTTTTATTTTTCTTTATTGTTTTTTTAGAAACATGATTAGGGTTATTGTTATTATTTATAATTAATATGATTATATTAGGGTTTCTTATGGATCTACATGTTACTAGTTAATTGGGTTTTGAGATCTAATGATAAGAACACTAGGGTCTCGAATCTAATAATTTTGCCAATTAAGGTTTTTGAATCTGATTAAACACATGCATAAAATTAATGATTAGATTTATATTTTCATTATGATTTAGTAATTAAATATGTTTAACAGGATTAAATGATTAAATTGCCATTTTTGTTCACTATACTTTTAGTTTCTAGGGTTTTTATTAGTTTTTAAGGTTTTTGATCAATCAATTGACTTATGTTGATTTTATTTTATTTCTTTCATATCTAATTAATTTTTACTCTTTGTGATGTGAAAATTCGCCTATGGCTATGTGAGGAATACACTGATGAATAAAAGAAAACCCACCTAGAACCCTAGAGCTGATCGACTCTATGCTTAGTGTCGAACGGTAGTGCAATGTTTTGTCCCAAATTTTTTGGCTTTGGTAAAGTTTGATGCATTTTATGTTATGTATTAGATTTTTAGGTCTTTTTTCCTTCACAATTTTAGTTGTACGCCGAGTTTTAATAGTTAGGTTTATTTTCTACATCTTCTTTTATTTATTTTTGCTTGCTGTATGATTAAATGCGTTATGTGATTGATTAATTAAAATGGGCCACATAAGCTTAGGGTTAAAATTTGACCCAACATGAACATTGTAGTCCAATAGGCTAATAAACATTAGCTGGGCCTAAACTCTAAAATTAAAATAGAACTTAGTGGGCCTTGGCATGTTTTAGTTAAGATTGGACTTTATTAGAATTAGGTTCACACAGAATGGCCTTGTCATAATAAGTAGTCCATTAGGTGTAAAGGTTAGAAGTCAAAAGCATAATGTGTAATTAGGCTAGATTAAGTAGGCTACATATTAGGCTAACAACTCTAATATGGGCTAGACTCGAATAAAATGGGCTAGACTTAGGTAAATTATGTGTGTTATTTGGTATGTCTGTGTATGAACTACTTGTGTTTATAGGGAATAATTTTTTAAACAATAAAATTAAAGACTAATATATATAAATAAGGAAATTGGCTTTCGGATCCATCTTTGGATTTTTGGCATAAGCTTCCTTATAGAATATGAAAAATGCCACTCATTGGTAAAAGTGTCCTAGTGATTACCAGGGTGGTGATTTCCATCTCCCCACTAGTCTCAGTGACTAGTTAGTGTGTTCTCGATTAGGTTGAAAAGCCTTATAGTGCCATAGTCGCTAAAGATTGAGTGCGCATCCGAAACCGCCATCCACAAAGACAAACGCCTAGATTTATATAAAGGAATCTGATCTGCAGATATGGAGTCCTACATTATGTTGTGATAGATAATGGGGTGCAGTCATAGGCGAACAACAGACTTATTAGCAGAATACATGATTAAGCATCATAGGTCTTCTATGTACAAATCTCAAGTGAATGGAGTAGTAGAAGCAACTAACAAGAACTTAAAGAAACTTCTCTCGAAGATGGTTTAGAATCAAAAGGATCAGTCATTTCGGTTACCATTTGGTTTATGGGATTCAAGTGCTCTTGCCAATCGAGTTGGAGTTGAAGTCTTTAAGAGTGGTGTTGGAGGTGGAAATACCCAAGTACCAATAGGCTGAGCATGGATACCAACAGTTGGCTCTGATTAATGTATGAAGAATGAAAGCCCTTGTACCAAAAATGAATAGTCAGGGCGTTTAATAAGAAAGTGAAGCTAGGAAAGATCAAAGCTGGGGATTTGGTATTGAAACACACAAGACCTACTGTATTCGATCTAAGAGAGAAGTTCAAGCCTAATTGGGAAGGCCCATACTTAGTAAAGAAAATCCTGCCTAAAGGTGCCGCTAAGATCTCGAATCTGGAAGGAAATGAGTTATCTGAGCCAATCAACTTGGATCATCTCAAGAAATACTATGTATAAAAAATATATATAATAGAAAAGATGGCCTGCTGATCGGAAAACCCAGAAGGGCTGGTTAGGAAAAAGTCAGGGTAATGAGAGAAAATAATCAAGTTAGAAAATCTGAAAAGACTAACTGATGGCAGGAGTTGTATGATGAGAAATCAAAATGTACCCATTTTGGGCCTCTAGTAAATGAATAAGATTGTTTGGGATTGTTATCAAGCATATATATGTCTGTTTATTACCTTGCGCACTAACTGAAAAGAAAAACTAAACTAAAGTACTAAGGAAAAAAGATGAGATCTAAAAAGAAACATATTTTTCATTTTCTTCTCTTTGCATCCACATCTTTAGAATTAGCAGCTAGCCCTCGCATCCTTTTGAATCTTACAAATCCATGAAAGGTGGTAATTTAAAGCTCAACCCAAGCTTTGTAGTTATCATCCTTGATCAAATCACCTTCGAAGTCAAGATTGCATTCTAAATCCCCACGAGGCTAGAGTCTCTTCATCTTGTCTAGGAAATCCTATCTGAGTGGGAAGCCCTCAAATCCAAGAGGGAATTCCAAGATCCGTTGCTTCTGCCCATATTGACGGCAAAGTCTTGAAGGTGTGTAGAAAGTGGATGTTCACAATCCAGGTAGAGGCACACAGTCGCCGTGCACCTTAAGTGTGACGTGCTTGATTCTCCACCAGGGATAAGACCAGCGAATAAGTGAATCTAGGATGACTTTCATCTAAAAAATCCAGCCATCATGGTCCCGCGGGGTAACAACTGATCGAACTTGCATAAGCTTTGGCTCGTATTTATCAATGTTCATTGGGATGGTTAGTATTTGGAGCTTTTCATGCAACCAAATCTACAAAAGAAAAAGGAAAAATAAAGAAAAAATATAAAAAGAAAAAGAAAGCTAAGTTGAAAACCTAAAAGAGCGGCTTAGGCAAAAATTAAGACAAAAGCCTGCAAACTTGAAAACCCGAACGAGCGGCTTAGGCAAAAGTAAAGGCGAAAATAATAAGGAGAAAAGAGATCTGGTTGTATACCTATAAAAGAATGAGGCTGCCTCCAAATGTTGATGGGTTATGTACATGTCTAGTCCAATGATGGTTCTAGCTAGAATAGTGGGTATAGGATCTGCTACGTGCTCTACTTGATCTATGATGCTAGCAATCCTAATATCTCCCCCTCCTGAGGAGAGATCAGCAAAAATTAGGCATAAAGACAAAAACCCAGCATTCGAATCCAAGCAGGTGTTCCTCTTTCTTTCTTCTCACAATAAGAGATTGTAGAAGTAAGAGTAATGTGTTCACTAACAGAATGGGAAAGAACTTCAGTCAGAGGCATGTCAAATAGTTCCACCAATTTGCCAAGAAAGGGATCATCAAGCTTTGGCAGAGCAATCGAATAAGAGGAATCCATAGGACCTCCAAGAATTGCTGAGAACTCCTCAATTTTGTGGCACAATTCTTGCCTATTGAACCTAAAGACATGATCTCTTGGACACTAAAAGTTGATAGTAGAATGGAGAAACCCATAATCAAGCTAGTATGTTGCATGGCTTTAAAGGATGAAAGATGGAATTTTCCAAGTTTGATTCAATCATCACCAGTTAGGGTTTTGAGGAGGGTTTATAGGCTTTTGTCACTTTTTAGGACATGTTTTTTGACTCTTAGAAGAAGGAATCATATATGGAGGAGTATGAGGGGTGCATTTATATTTATAGCCTTAAAATTAGTATTTTATTCGAACTTTGTGACTGTAGAGCTGAAGCGGCTGTGTGATGTGATCGGGCCAAGGTTCTCTCCCGAATCCCCCAACCCTTCATCTGAATCAGTGTCCATCCCTTCAGTCCGCAAGGTAGATAGCTGAAGCGTCAGGGTGTCAATAATACACTACTGAGCGTCAATTTGACTCTTGGTTGCCCACCTGCCCTTGCAAGCTCTCATGGTCTCTATAATGAAAAACTGAAAGGAAATTAGTTAGTGTATTTTTATACATACATACATGCACACATTTTGCATTACATTAATCATTTTCTTACCTACCAGTTCCCGTTAAGGATGAAAAACTGCCTCCTCGCAATGCTAACTAGTCGATGAATGTGCTCGAACTGCTCTCTTTGAACCTATATGGTTATTTATATTATATGTCAGTAACCTCTCAAGAAAGGAGACGTGAAAAAATAAGGGAGAATGTTACTTACATGCGTGCAAGTGCTTGAAGTAAACTCTGGAGGAAGGCAATGCTCCCTAGCAAGCCGGTGCTCCATTGAATCTGGGGGAAATGTGACGCTCCTTGGAATCACATCAAACATGGCTACAGGAGGTGCTTTAGAGACACCACCAGTGGAGGAGCCTGAAATGTAGAAGGGCTTGGAACGTTGGGTGGATCGCCCCTCGGTTGGCTCAGGAGCAGTGCGGGCACAGCGGATGAACTGCAACAAAATGGTTAAGTAAAAAAAAGCAGAATATAAAATATGAATAATTCAAAGTAGACCAGAAAAGATACCTGAGCTATGATGTCATCATTGAACGACACATTCCCCAATAATTGAGGAATAAAGGAAGTGTAATCCGTCATCTAGTATCGAATGATGAGATCCTCAAGCTCGTCATATCCCGCCAAAAATGTCGCCATCTCCTCCCCAATAAAGTCCACTATCTAAAACATAGAAAGAGGTGGAGGCAAAGGAATTCGGGATCTACTAAGGCCTCACTCCCACTTGTGGATCCTCTTGCATAAATACCATGCCTGACAAGCAGGTCGGGCCAGCAGAGTCCTCCTCTCCTCAAAGTCAACTGTAGAAAGCATGTAGGGGTACCAGTGACAGTGTTCCCCCAGCTAATCACTCTAAATCTGCAAAACTGGAGGGTAAGTAATTATATACGATGCAAATAAGACTAATCAATTTTGTTGACCTTGTTCCAGGTTAAGGAGTTAATCCACATGCAGTGCACATGGACCTGTGCCCACTCTAAAGGGACACTCCAGCTCGAGCCCTAGCGACTCAAGCGAGGGAAAGCCTATGAAGTGTAGATGGGTTGTGAGTCAACTAAAAGGCCGACCTCTAGGGCCCAAACCTACAAAACAAGAGTCAGCATTTGTAATAGAAATAAAAAAATTAGAAAAGTGAAGTCAAAGCATAACTTACATGGACCGCATGCTAGAAGCCGCAGATCCGCTTACTGCCTTGAACAGTAATGTCCATCTGATGATACAAGTATGCGAGACTTGGTCCAAATCCTGCAGCTAGGCCAAATAGTGGAAGTTCAATGAATTCTCCAAATCACTGAACAAAGTCTCATGCCATATGATCCACATCTCGAGCATTCCGAGGCACGAAGCCCCAGTAGTGGAGAGGAATGCTCTGGTAAGTGATGCAATGGGTGTTCTTGCATGCCAGCAAGAACCCGAGTAAATCAATAAAAAAGCATTTTCAAACATCGGAGCACTGATCGTGGATCGCATCCTCCAATGGTATGGGCGTGCTAGTGAAATCAATGCTCGTGATGGCAGCAAATAGAGGGAAAAGAGTCAGCTCAGCGACTAGGGTATGAAAACTACGGGTGGTGTCCATCCACCTCTCGAGCAAAGCATAGACGAACGTGTGTTCCATCCTCCTAGTGATTAAAATAAGTGTAGTGACGAAGCGACGAAAGCCAATGTCGCTGATCCTAGCTTGAACAAAGCTCAGGAGCTCGTCGAACCACTCACGGGCGCCATCGGCAAACCGGATTGACACAATGTCACTCTGAAAAAGCACGAGCATAGGTATGTAAACATGTTGTACACCATGAAAAAAGCCTCAAACAAGTAAGTATTACATTAATTTATCGTCATTTCATACTAAAACATCCTAAAAATTACTTTTCAGCCCGTGCACGGTTTTAGACTGCAAAGTCGATCAGTAACTGAGCCGAATCGGCCCATCGCACACAACCAAATCAGCTCTGTAGGTTGGGGCATGATTTCCACACATTTTTTTCATAAAATTAAGCTTATTTTGAATCACGTGTGTATCTAGTATATAAGTGACAGGAAATAAAGTTTAAAGCTATAAAAATACCTCTCCGACAACCGAAAATGCCTGATAAATGTTCAATTTTGCCAAAAGGGGGATCTCCTCTCCTTCCACAAGCCCTAAGTCATTTTTGAGAACTTCTAGTTGGGTGCGACCGGGGTGCGTCTTGAGACTCTTGATGATGAGGCCATCATTTCAAGACTGGTTTTGTGAAATTTTAGTTAAGAAAAGTGAGAAATTGAAGATAAAACCTGAGAGAAAACAAAAGATAAATGAAGATAAAGTGACTTATGAATGGAGGTGAAGGCTTATATAGGTCCCAAGGGGAGGGCAAAAGTGCTAGTTAGGCCCTCGGCTTATCAAAATTACATTTTAGTCCTTGAATGGACTAAGTACTGATACAAGTCCTAATAAAATGTATGGAAGGCCAGATTGCATCCCGAGGTGGAAATCAAAAAATCACAAAATTTGTCCTTGACCTATCAAAATTATATTTTAGCCCCTAAGCAGACTAAGTGTAAGTATATCCTCCAAAAACATCAAACAAATCATATTGCACCGCGAGGAGGGAAATTCTGACTACAAGTACCCGGAAGTGGAAAATCACGAAACTGACCCGACATGGTGAAACAACTAGAGGGAAGTCTCTACAAATATTAAATGAACAGACATGGTTCCCATATCAAAAGGCGTAGTACCTTTATCAACGGGCATGGTTCCCATATCAACGGGCGTGGTTCCCATATCAACAGGCATGGTCCCTAAAATCAATTAGCATGGTTCCAAAACTCAAGCAGGCCAAGTCCTCAAAACTCAAGCGGGCGTGGTCCCCATATCAAGTCTGCAATCAAATCCGAGCTTACGGGGTGTTGCTCCTACAGCTCAATAAGATATCCTTTTTTCATATCCTTGATATTATGATTTGTCTTATTTTATTTAATCGCTTGCATGCTTATAAATTTCGACAAACTGGTAGCAATTGGTAGCAACTGTCTGCACCCATTTTCCAGATCTAGATATTGAGAAAATTACGAAAAACCCTATTATGAAAGTTATTGCCTTTCTCGGGTCTTGGGAGATGGAGGACGGGCGAATCCGAGGTTAGGGTTGAGTTTAATCTAGTCAAAATTACCTTTCTGAAATCAACTCGGATTTAATTGTCAAGAAAAGTGAAGTTTAGGGATCAAAATGATGATTTTTGCAAGTTTAGGGACTAAATTGTGAATATTTTTTGAGCTTTTGCTCTACCCAGAGCCGACCGGAACGGCTCTACACAGTGCCGATTCATGGTTTTCTTGATCCAGCATCATCTTTTGGCATTTTAATGTCCAAAATGACTTTCAAGAAAAATTTTATTGATAAATACAGGGTTTTATTTGATTGTATCAGAGATAATCTCTAAGAAACTTATAATATATTGATTTATTCTTAGGGTTTTCCAAACCCTAGCTCTATAAATACACACTTAACTCCTAAGTCTAAAGGAGAAGGGAGGGGAAGCTATTAGCAGTTGACACATCTTTTGAGAAAAAAATACAGAGAGTTGGGACACTAAGAAAGAACTAAGAGAATTAGATATTTTTTTAAAGTGAACGAAAACAGCTTTTTCATATCCCAAGTAGCACTGGATCCTCAAGCGATCTTAAATTCCACTACATCATCATCTCTTGAGACTCACAAAACAACCAACTACAGTGACAACCTGAGGGTTTCCCCCACATCTATCATCATCCATATCATCTTCCAAAACTCATTTTTTATGCTTTCCTAGAAACATGATTAGGTTTTGTTTTTATCTATTTATGTGTTTTATGTGATTAAAATAATTTTTTATTAATTACATGTTATAACAGTATTAGAAATTGAACTTGATAATAAGAACGTTATTGGAAATTAAATCTGATAATAAGAACATCTAGGATTTTGATTATGTTTTCCCTTTAATGATCAATAATATGATTAGGATTTTAGATTAGATCCGTAATTATTTCCTTTCTTTTACTGGTTAAAATGTGTTAGGATTACATTATCAAAATATGATATTTGGTCGTTTCTTGTTTACTACTAGTCTAGGATTTTAGGGTTTACATGATCTGTTTAGGGTTTCTTAGTTGATTTTATGTTCTTTTTATGTTTTCTATTTGATTTTACATGTTTTAATTGATCTTTTGTCTCCTATGCATGTGAGATTAGCTCCGAGGAGATCGAATTAAGGAAGAAACTGCCAAAAACACCAACCAAACCCCTAGAGTCAATCGGCTCAACATCTATAGTCGATCGGCTCAGCACCCCAAAACCCTAGATTTTAGTTGTTTATGGTTTTTTTATGGTTTTTTTAAGTGTTTTCTTTTCCTTTTTTAGTTGTAGGCGAGTTGTAATAGCTAGATTTACTTTCTGCACTTTATTTTTTACTTGTTCTTTATTTACTATATGATTAAATAAGTGTAACATGATTGATTAACTAAAATGGGCCACATAGACTTAGGCCTTAAAAACTAGACCTTGCATGAAAATTGTAGTTTATTAGCCTAATTAAGATGGTAATTAGGCTTTAATCTAAAATTCATATAAACTTAGTGGGATTTGTCATGCTTAGTTAGGTTAAAATTGGGTCACATTAGATTTAGGGTCCATGAATTAGGCCTCTCCATAAAAAGTAGTTAATTAGGCTTAACAAGCTTGGTTATTAAGGCATAACCTATAATCGGCTATACTATGTGGACCTTGTTCATAATTAACTAGTAAAATTAAGTTAATAACTTTCTATACTCGCTTAGGCTTTAATAAAATGCGAGACTTAGGTGGACCTCACATGTTGTAGTGCTTGATGTGTAGAAATATTATGCTGCATTTATAGGGAATAGCTTGTTAAATACTTAGATTAAAGATAGATATACATAGATAAGGAAACTCGCTTCTGGATCCATCTATAGATTTATGACGTAGGCTTCCTTATGGAATCGAGAAATGTCACTCATTAGTAAAAGTGTCCTGGTTACCTAGGTGGCGATTCCCATCTCTGTGCCAGTCTCTATGACTAGTTAGTGTGTTTCCAATTAGATTGAAAAGCATTGCAGTGCCGTAGTCATTAAAGACACTCGGATGCGCGCCCGAAACCACTACCCACAGCACTAATCTATTATCTTTAGCTCAGTTTGATAAGGAGTTGTAGGAGTCTAAGATAATCTATGTGTTGATTGGAAAGAGGTTGCAAAGCCTACAACAGTTCTGGATGCAATAGTTTCATTGATTGCTGATGTGCGTAAAATACACACATCTAAATAGGGTTTTTAAGATTGATTTTATGGACATTTGGATGTGAATTGGTCCCAACACTCACCCTATGCGTCTGTTTGTGTGCATTAGGTCCAAAAGAAGTCAAAGGATGATAAAGGGAAGAATTGGAGCATAATTAGATGCCGAAGCTGTCGAAACAAGCTAAGTATGAGCATGCGGAAGCTGAACATGGCCGTGTTGATTGCAACATGGCCGTGTCAAACATCAAAGAAGAAGAAGTTTTTAGGGAGCACGACCATAAAGAGTAACACGGCCAGGAACAGCAAACCATGTTCCCAACACGGCCAGGAACACCAAACCATGTTCCCAACACGGCCAGGAACACGGCCGTGTTGGCGGCGACAAGGGGAATTAATTAAAAGAATGAAGAGAGGAAAGAAGAGGAGAGCGGGGGAGAACGTCTCAAACCCTAACTTTTCTCTCCCTAAGGGTTTTCTAAGCTGAAACCAAGGGAAAAGGAGACTTGGATCAAGGTTTCAATCGGATTCCCTTCAAGGATTGAAGATTGGGCGAGGTTCGTTGATTAGTTTTCAAATCGAGCAAGAGGAACAAGAATCGATTCAATTGGAGCAAAAGGATTTGGGGCTGTTTACTCTCATCCAAGGGTGTAATCGGGTTTTCTCTACCTTTGTTCATTGTTGTAATTGAATTCTTGTGTATTTTGATAATGAACATGATTAGCTAGATTGATTAAATCCATTGGGATTTCTTTACTATGTTGGCTTGATATTATATTGTTGGATTGTTTGGGTTAGTTTTGTATTGTTCTTGCTTTCAGTATTAATAAGATAATCATTATTCATAAGACGTTGTGAATTGTGTGTTTAGATTGCTTTGTGTGATTGAGAAGTCCATTTGGCATTTGGAATTTTGAATAGCGAGAACTGGTTAATAATCGCTTAGAGATAAGGATAATTAACTAGCCGGATTAAGAATTAACAAAGCTTAATAGAGGCGGATTAAAGCTTAATGCTAATTTAAGAATCAATCGTTAGGAAGATATTCCAACTTTAGGTTATCAGATTTAGGAATTCGGTTATCTCGAGAGAGAAACTGAATTCGGTTAAGAATTCGTCCACAGGTAGTATAATTAGATTCAACAATCCTTTATCTTTTGTTTGATTGCCAACTAGTTTAGGTTCCCTTTGGGTTTGCTCTCTTGCCTTAGTTATTTTAGTTATCAATTACTCTTGCCTCTCCCTTAGAACTTAGATTGTAGCTATTAGTTAGTTTAGAAAGTATTCATCACTCATTTTAGGTTAATATAACAAAGAATAAAGGAGTAACTCTGGGCTTTCACTTTTCCGAGGAATACGACCTTGATACTCGCCATTAATGCCAGACTGCATCGATAGGTACATTGCCTTAGATTGTAGCTAACACAATTTAGCCCATCATTTGCAGAATTTAATGATGTATTTCTTGATGAGTTACTAGATGGTTTACCACCTCTGCATGACATAGAACACCAAATAGATTTGGAACTAGGTGCAGCTTTACCTAACAAGCCATATTAGAGGATGAGTCCTAGGGAGCATGAGGAGTTGCGAGCTAAGGGGCATATAAGAGAAAGTATGAGGTCATGTGATGTACCAGCTCTCTTGACACTAAAGACAGATGGTTCCTAGCGTATGTGTGTAGACAACAGAGCTGTCAATAAAAATATTATCAGGTACAGGTTTCCTATTCATTCTTGGATGATTTACTTGATAAGATTAGTGGTGCAACTTTGTTTAAGGAACTAGATTAAAGAGTGGGTATTATCAAACTCGCATTAGGCCTAGGGATGAGTGGTAAATAACTTTTAAAACATGTGAAAGCTTGTATGAGTGGTTGGTGCTGCCCTTTGGATTATCTAATACCCCTAGTACATTTATGTGTGTGATGAATAAGATATTAAGGCCTCAATTGGCTGACTCCTTTTCCAACACTGTCCGGATCTTTGGTGATATTGGTACCCTCCTTAGCTTGCCACTCTTTTATCTTTTCCAACCCAAAGGAGAATCTATATGGCTTCAAAACAAAGAGTTAGAGTGACGCATGAGATGCATAGTATGCATGATGCACGTGAAATGCACAAAGTGTCAACACTCATTTTCCGGATCTAGATATCGAGAGAATTACCGAAAACCCGATGATGAAAGTTACTGCCTTTCTCGAGTCTCAGAAGATTAAGAAGGGCGAATCTGAGTGAAGGATAGAAATAATTAGACTTAAAATTACTTTTCTAGAATTAATTTGGATCCAATTGATAGAAAAAGTAAAGTTTGAGGTGTAAAATGACAGTTTTCACAAGTTTAAGGACTAAATTGTCAAAATTTTGAAACTTTTAGAGCCAATTGGCTTTGTGCACAGCCGAATCAGCTCTCCACAAAGCCGACTGGCTCTACATAGTGATGATTGGCCATTTTCAACCTAAAATGCTAAAAATTGGTAAAAATAAGTTTTTAAAATGTATTTATGATAATTATTGGAATTTTTAATGATAATTGTTTGAATATAAAAGATTTAATCCCTTTTTATTTGATGTTAATATGATAAAGGGAATGGGTAGTTACAAGTCCATTTTTCAAATAATTGAATAATTATATGTATTTCTTAGGGTTTCTTAACCCTACTGCTATAAATAGATGGATACACCCTAGTCTAGGATTAGCAACATTCCTCAAAGTTTGTTAATTACATCGACATATACAAAGAATTAGCCCTTAGTAAGCCATTAAGAAAGAGTTCCAAATTAGGAAACATATTGAAGAACAGGATAAACTTTTCTAAAATCCAAAAGCAGGATTGTATTCCCAATCACTCTTTGATTCAACAGCTTCCTCATTTCCTGAGATTCGCAGAATAACAGCCAACGGTGACAACCTGAGGGTTCCCTTACATCCACATCATCAACATCCCTTCCTCAGTAGGTTCTTTTATATTTTTTTATAGAAACATGATTAAGAATGTTTTTTTTAATTATTGATGTTTGTTTCACATGATCCACATGACTAGACTAGAATTCTTTTTCATTTAACATGTTGATTTTATTAGGTTTTGAATATGATAATAAGAACACATAGGGTTTTGAATATGATAATATGATTTAATTGGGTTTTTGAATTTGATTAGTTAATGAATAGTGAATATAATTACTTTATATTTCGTTTTTTTTATTTTACACGTTATAACTGAATTTTTACCTTCTGTGCATGCGAACATCAACTCTAGGCGTGAGAAATTGAAGAAAATCGCAAGAAAAACACCTGAAGTCCCTCAAAGACGATCAGCTCTTTTCATTGAGCCAATTGTTTGTGCATGGTTTCAATCTGATTTTCGAGTTTCTGATGTATTTCTGCGATTTTATGTACTGTAACATAGTTTTAGGAGTTTTTTCTTTCATTTTTAGTTGTAGGCGGGTTGTAATAGCTAGACTTATTTCCTGCACTTTATTTTTTACTTTATTTATGATGCATGCCAGATATCTGCTATATGATTGCCTAAATTAAAACTTACATATAGACAATAGGCCTTAAAATTGACCTAGTATGAAAACTGTAGCCCACTAAGTAAATTAATGGTAATTGGGCCTTAAAATCAACATAGACTTAGTGGGCTTTGCTATGTTTTATTTAGATTAAATTAGGTCATATTAGATTAAGATAATTTAATTGGGCCTTCTTATAAATAGTCATCCATTAGGTTTAAAAGTTGGAAACCAGAGCATAACTTGTAATCGGGGCTAAACCAGGTGGGCAGTGTACATAATTAACTAAGTTAGGTTAATAACTTTAAGTATGAGTTGAGCTTGCATTAAATCGACTAAACTTAGGAAGACCCCACATGATGTGTAGAAATATAACCCAATCCTAACTAAAACATGATAAGGCCCACTAAATCTACTTTGATTTTAGAACTTAAGCCCGATTAATGTTGATTAGCCTATTGGAAGTTTTCATGTTGGATCCAATTTTTAACCTAAAGTTCATATGTCTATTTTTTAATTAGGCAGTCATGTTACAATTATTTATTATACATTAAACCATGAAACAAACAAAAATAAAGAACAAAAAGGATAAATCTAGCTATTACAACCCAGCCTACAACTAAAATTGCAAAGAAAAGCCATAAAACCTAACTACAGTACATAAAACTGATGAAAGTACAAAAAACCTCACAAAACATAAAAAAGAATAGGGCAAAGAGGTGTAGAGCCGATCGGCTCTGGGGCATCCAAACTGATCTTTTTGATTTTCTATTGATGCGCGTAAAATACACACATCTAAATGGGGTTTTTAAGATTGATTTGATGGACATTTGGATGTGAATTGGTCCCAATACTGACTCTATGCATCTGTTTGTGTGCATTAGGTCCAAAAGAAGTCAAAGAATGATAAAGGGAAGAATTGGAGCATAATTGACATCAAAGCTGCCGAAACGAGCTAAGTATGCGCATGAGGAAGCTGAACATGGCCGTGTTGGGAGCACGGCCACAAAGAGTAACACGGGCATAAACACCAGCCCGTGTTCCCCAACACGGCCACTAACACGGCCGTGTTGGCGGTGATAGGGGGAATTAATTAAATGAAAGAAGAGAGGAAAAAAGAAAAAGTGCGGGGGAGAACATCCCAAACCCTAATATTTCTCTCTCTAAGGGTTTTCTGAGCTGGAACTAAGGGAAAAGGAGACTTGGATCAAGGCTTCAATCGGATTCCCTTCAAAGATTGAAAATTGGGCAAGGTTCGTTGATTGGTTTTCAAATCGAGCAAGAGGAACAAGAATCGATTCAATTCGAGCAAAAGGAATTGGGGCTGTTTACTCCCATCCAAGGGTGTAATTGGGTTTCTCTACCTTTACTCATTGTTGTAATTGAATTCTTGTGGATTTTGATTATGAACATGATTAGCTAGATTGATTAAATCCATTGGGATTTCTTTACTATGTTAGCTTAGTATTATATTGTTGGATTGTTTGGGTTAGTTTTGTATTCTTCTTGCCTTCAGTATTAATAAGATAATGCATTATTCATGAAACGTTGTGAATTGTGTGTTTAGATTGCTTTGTGTGATTGAGAAGTCCATTTGGCAATTGGAATTTTGAATAGCAAGAACTGGTTAGTAATCGCTTAGAGATAAGGATAATTAACTAGCCGGATTAAGAATTAACAAAGCTTAATAGAGGCGGATTAAAGCTTAATGCTAATTTAAGAATCAATCGTTAGGAAGAGATTCCAATTTTAGGTTATTAGGTTTAGGAATTCGGTTATCTCGAGAGAGAAACCGAATTTGGTTAAGAATTCATCCACGGGTAGCATAATTAGACTCACCAATCCTTTATCTTTTGTTTGATTGCCAACTACTTTAGGTTCCCTTTGGGTTTGCTTTCTTGTCTTGGTTATTTTAGTTATCAATTACTCCTACATCTCCCTTAGAACTTAGCTTGTAGCTATTGATTAGTTTAGAAATTATTCATCACTCATTTTAGGTTAATATAACAAAGAACAAAGGAGTAACTCTGCGCTTTCACTTTCCCGAGGAATACGACCTTGATACTCGCCATTAGTGCTAGACTGCATCGATAGGTACAATGCCTTAGATTGTAGCTAACACAATTAGCAACCATCAACTTTTTGGCGCCGTTGCCGGGGAATGTTTGAAAACTATAGTGAAATTTGCTATTTGTTAATTTAGCCCTTTTTTTATTATTTATTTATGTTTTATTTGTACATATTTATTTAGTTAAGTTTATGATTCAGGTAGTGAATGATAAGGAGGTTCAATGTTAAATTCAAACTCTTTGTATGATGCGTTGGAAAATGGGATTAGGAACCAAGATAGTGCTAAAAATTGGGATACCCGTGCATCTTTAGAAGCTTGAGTGGAATCATTTTGCAGGGCTACCAATCAAGTCTCCACTCCTATCCTTTCATCTCAAGTCTTTTGTGAATTTTATTATGGTTTACATCTGAGTAATGATTGTCTATTGTATAGTGATGTTGCTCATTGTTCTTATAACTGTGAATAGGTGAATTATATAGGAAGTTGGTAAAATGACTTGTATAGAAGCACCTATAATCAAGAGTGGAGCACTCATTCACCCTTTGGATGGAGCTTAGATGGCCAAGAACCACCAGAATTTCAGCAACTACATCAGCAGCCTAATCTTGCACCATCAACTCAAGGTGAAGAGTTAGTGTCAGAGGAGCTGATGATGAGGTTTATTGCAAGTCTTGAGGATAGATTCCAACAAACACAGAGGATACTTGAAGATCAACAAGCCTCGATTGAGAACATAGAGTATCAAGTAGGCTTGATCTTCAAGTTACTAGCTGAAGAGCAATTGGGAACTCCATCAAACGCTACTAAATCCGAGGAACATTTGAGCGCCGTCACTTTGCGCAGGTGAGAATTTTTCTGGTTTATCTATTATGTTTGACGATAATGCTTATGTGCAGGATGACTCTTTGAACATTGAGATAGAACTAGAAAAGAAAGAGGCAAAACATGATTCCTCTAAAAGACTACCAATAGGAACGTACAGTTGATGATGCTGAGTTGGAGTCAGAGGAATTTTTGGTGGATTTTCAACAAGTCCCTTCGATGATGGAAGATGAGCATGAGTTATCCAATGAAGAAGTCTTGGAGGAGCTCGAGTATCTTCTAGCAAGTGAACCAAGCCAAGGACTGGAGAAAACCATCGACATTCCTAAAGAAATTGCCCAATCGTTGATCCTTCCAATTGGTGAAACTCCAGCTTTCAAATTGGAAGAGCCCCTAGAGCATCATGACTACGTGCAAATATATGAGGAGCGAGTTTTGCCCATCATACTGGCAGCTTGCTTGACCGTCGGGAAGAGGAATTTGACGATTTGTCCTCTGAGTGGATACTTGAAGCCATTTGCTTGGAAGAAAGATGGATGGTCATCAATCCCCACTGTTTGCTTTTCACCATGAGTCTAGCTAAGAAGACTCATCATATTAAAAAGAAGCGCTTTTGGGAGGCACCCCAAAATCTATTTTTCAATTTGAATACTCTACCCTTTCATTGTGAACTTAGTTGATTAGATTTTATAGTTTGTTTTTATTAAGTTTTATTTATGTTGAGTGTATGAGTTGAGGACTTATTGTTTGTGCATGTGAGAAAGAGTGAGAAAGTGTTGAGAATCGCAAGTTTTGCATTTTTTAGAGCTCAACACGGGCGTGTTCAAGACCGTGTTAATTAACACGGACCCTGTTCCATTGGCGCAATATCAAATTAAGATGAACACGTTCACAGAATGAAACATGGTCATTTATGCCCGACCGTGTCCCCAACACGTCCCCATGTTGCATAAACACGGGCGTGTTCTAAGAAGTTGGTAAGTCAGCATGTTTTAATTCACTTAACACGGCCCGACACCCAGACCGTATTCACGAACACAACTCTTATTGGTAAACACGGGTGTGTTCCGTACACTGCCTATATATACCACTTCATTTCGAAATGGCCAAATATTTTACTCTCCCTTTAGTTTTGGCAATTCTCTCGTCTCTTGCTCTCTCCCTTCTTTACTCTCATCTTGAAAGCTTTGGATATTGCGTTTGTCAAGTAAGTTCCCTCCAACTTTATTTTCCATTCTTTGTTTTTTTTTTTTTCATTTTGATATTAGTTCGAATTTTTGTTTTCTTTGTGTTCGAGTTTGTGTTTGAATTTTTTTAGTTTATTTCCTTATTTTATTATTTGGTGCATGCATTTATATTTATGTTTGTGCTTAATTTTCTTTTATTTTCTTTGATTTAGTTTATATACTTAACTTGCTCATATTGTACATTTTTCTTTTCTACCATTATTCATGTTTGTGATTAATTCCTTATTTTCCTCTTTATTATTATTGTTGGCTGCTAAACAATAGGCTCTATCATATGTAGTCGACTCTGTTTGTGTTTGTTCTATATTAGCTTATTGGTTTTCCTTGTGATGGATTATGGCGAAGTTAAACTCCATGTGGATGAATTGAAAAATTTAATTGGTTAGCATTAGTTGGCAGTGTTGTGGATTGAATTTTATTTGCAGGACATTGAGCGGTTTAATTTTATCAAGTTAAATCATTCGGTTTGTCCATTTTATGCCGTAATGCTGCCAGAATTTCATTAATCCTTAGTACTAAAAATTTCTTTTTCAGGTACCATGTCCACCAGACGAGGATCAGGAGTTTACAAGAGGAGGCGGACCGATGGTTCCTCTTCCTCTCGATCGTCAGGCGCTGCACCGACTAGTTCAGGCCAAATTAGACCACCGCAGCACCATCGATTCCTACTTTTCCAACGGCAGCCCACCTTCGAGCAGAGATATCAATCGATGAGGCACAAAGATTTGGGAAAGGGGTGTACGATAGATTGGCCAGCACTAGAAACCATCGGACTTGCAATTGCGATCACCGAAATCTTGAAGACGCCCCATTTCAAACATTTCTTTGAGATAGTTGAACCAACATATAGGGAGTTGTCTGTGGAGTTTGCCGGCACTTTCTTTCTGCAGAGCCGGTTCGCGGGACTTTCGACAGCCGGATCGTCGATTCCAGTTAGCGAGCGGACTTTTACGATGAGTGTACATCAGTTTAGGGTACACTGGGGCTTGTGGGTGACGAGGATGTAGGCCGGGGAGGTTTACTGATCGCTGTATACACATGCACGGTGTGTCATATCCGCAAATGTGGGCCGAGATTTCCGATGACCTTTGAGGGATACAGTGCCGTACTCCAAGGCGTCTAACTTGCACGAGGACTGCGGTACTTGCATGCATTCTTTGGCTAGGACCATCAACGGCAGGGGGAGATAGCGGTGGTGTAGTTACCCAACCGGACTGTTTATACTTTACAAGATGCATCGTATGATCCGTCAACATGGGATATTTGTTGGCCAGACAGATCAGTGCCTTCTGCAACAACTCAAAGAAGGTATTTTTCTATTTTGGGACTTACATTACTCGACTGGCTAGGAGCTTAGGAGTTTTGGAGGAAGCGATCGCATTTGACAGAGCCGGGGGTGATGGAGACGTTGGGACTTCCCAGTTGGTTAGTATAGGGATGGTGACTTGTAGGCAGGGTCCGCTAGGACTAGAGTATAGACTGAGGAATGCTCTCTTGGCGACTCGGAAAGGAAAGCGACACCTTACGAGCCTATGGTACAGGATGTCCCACCTTCTTCCGATATTCGAGTCTTCCTCAGGGTATCTACTTGACTCCTTTTGGGTCTTCGTTACTAGGAGTCACCCAATTGAGTTTAGAGGCTGCGACTTACAGTCGCGAGAGGTTGGTAGAGGAGCGGGAGGCGACTTCATTCGACAAGAGGCTTTTCAACGACCTTTTTGACGCTGTCGTGAGTTTTGAGCCAGATGATGGCTCAGTTTAAGAGGCAGAGGGCTATGCTTCAGGCCCTGATTGAGCAGGGAGGTAGGCTAGAGGCCTCTATGGCCAATGACATGTTTGATGATATTTTTGCTACAAACTTTTCCCCTGCCTGTCCATAGAGTCGGGTTTCAGAGCATAGCCATTTTGACATCCCTCTAACGGATGATCCAGCTGACCCTCCCTCTCCGACTGAGCACCCTTCAACACAGTAGCCTGACGGGCCTCCTATTGACGCTGCTCCTACTAATCCACCAGCTCCTGTATGTGACACTAATTCCGACCCTCAAAGAGCAGCCACTTCGCCACCACAGACCAGCCAACGCCCTCATATACCTGATGATGCATCTCTTTTCACTCCGGAGCTATAGTCAGGGCAGTATTAGTTCTTTTTCCTTTTTCATTTTTTATATATTTTGTACACTAGGGACAGTGTGTCCTTCAAGTGTGGGGTGGTGATATACACATACTTTCGTGTTTTTATTGTTTTGTATATGAAATTCAGATCCTTTTCTAGTATCGCATTTCATTTATCCCATTTCAGTTATTTGTTTATTCTTTATGCAATTCTTTTTTAAAATTTAGAAAATTGTTCACTTTGTTTTGATGTTCTTACTGTTGACTTGATTTTGAATTCCTGTTTATGTCCATGTGATCGGGTAAAACCAATAGTGTTGAGTCTTGCAAAAGAATGTAAGATAATTAGTTTGAGTTTTGCACTAAGTTGCTTTGGTTTATTTAATTCTGTTTTGATGATTTTTGTTTAGAACCTATTCAAAAGCACACTTGTCAGAAATTGAGTCTAAATTGTAAGCATACACTTTATATGCTTGTATTTATTTCTTGTTGAAAGTGCCAATTACTGCCTTTACTTTTAGAACTTGCTCGTTAATGCTTATGAGGGCCACAAGGAGAGTTTAACACTTTGGTATGATAGAGGCACTTAGGTTTTTCATTCTAGCCAAATAGCCTTCATTTGTTTATTGATTTTGTAGATAACCCCTTCTTTCACCATTTTTTTTTATCATATTCCATTACCACTTAGTTTTATTCTGCTTTGGGTTATGATTTTGCATATTTGTTTTTATTGGGAATTTTTATCTTGGGAATAGTTTGGAATCTTGTAGCAGCTTTCTTTAATCCAAAAGAAATTCACTCTATTATATGAATGTTCTTCCCTTATGAAAAAGAAAAGAAAAAAAAAAGAAAAAAGAAAGAAAGTAAGTGAGCTAAACATTTTGACTTGATTCCTATTTCCCACCTTGGACTACTGTCCATTGTTTACCCCTTATGATTATTGTGACTTGTGTGCAGGTCATTTATCTCATTGCAGAACATTATAAGTTCAACTATGACCAAATTTACCTACCCTTACCTAATCCCCATTACAATCCTTATAAAGACCTCTTGACATGGTTATTGACTCTCCATAAGTGGTAGGAGTAGGATTTAAGAGCAAGCATATAGTAAGTAAGGCAGTAGTTGATGCATTGAGCGATTAAACACTACCTCTTAAACACTTTGAGTGATTTAGAGTGAATCTTGTGCGGAGTTGGTTCTGAATAATTTTATTGAGACAGTATTTTGAGAATTATTGGCATCTTAGTTGTGATACTTGAATTGATTGCTTCGTTTCTTTTTGTTTGACCTACGCTTATTAAGGATATGTGCAAGGGCTCTCTAGCTTGTTTGTCAGTTTAAGTGTTGTTCCTTAGTAGTTTATTTTCTTTATTTTACTGTTAATTGCTTGAGGACAAGCAATGAGCTAAGTGTGGGGTTATTTGATGTGCGTAAAATACACACATCTAAATGGGGTTTTTAAGATTGATTTTATGGACATTGGGATGTGAATTGGTCCCAACACTCACCCTATGCGTCTGTTTTTGTGCATTAGGTCCAAAAGAAGTCAAAGAATGATAAAGGGAAGAATTGGAGCATAATTGACGTCAAAGCTGCCGAAACGAGCTAAGTATGCGCATGAGGGAGCTGAACAAGGTCGTGTTGGGAGCACGGCCACAAAGAGTAACACGGGCATAAACACCAGCCCCTGTTCCCCAACACGGCCGTGTTGGCGGTGACAGGGGGAATTAATTAAAGGAAAGAAGAGAGGAAAGAAGAAAAAGAGTGGGGGTGAACGTCCCAAACCCTAATATTTCTCTCTCTAAGGGTTTTCTAAGCTGGAACTAAGGGAAAAGGAGACTTGGATCAAGGTTTCAATCAGATTCCCTTCAAAGATTGAAGATTGGGCGAGGTTCGTTGATTGGTTTTCAAATTGAGCAAGAGGAACAAGAATCGATTCAATTCGAGCAAGAGGAATTGGGGCTGTTTACTCTCATCCAAGGGTGTAATCGGGTTTCTCTACCTTTACTCATTATTGTAATTGAATTCTTGTGGATTTTGATAATGAACATGATTAGCTAGATTGATTAAATCCATTGGGATTTCTTTACTATGTTGGCTTAGTATTATATTGTTGGATTGTTTGGGTTAGTTTTGTATTCTTCTTGCCTTCAGTATTAATAAGATAATGCATTATTCATGAGACATTGTGAATTATGTGTTTAGATTGCTTTGTGTGATTGAGAAGTCCATTTGGCAATTGGAATTTTGAATAGCAAGAACTGGTTAGTAATCGCTTAGAGATAAGGATAATTAACTAGCCGGATTAAGAATTAACAAAGCTTAATAGAGGCGGATTAAAGCTTAATGCTAATTTAAGAATCAATCGTTAGGAAGAGATTCCAACTTTAGGTTATTAGGTTTAGGAATTCGGTTATCTCGAGAGAGAAACCAAATTTGGTTAAGAATTCGTCCATGGGTAGCATAATTAGACTCACCAATCCTTTATCTTTTATTTGATTGCCAACTAGTTTAGGTTCCCTTTGGGTTTGCTTTCTTGTCTTGGTTATTTTAGTTATCAATTACTCCTGCATCTCCTTTAGAACTTAGCTTGTAGCTATTAGTTAGTTTAGAAATTATTCATCACTCATTTTAGGTTAATATAACAAAGAACAAAGGAGTAACTCTAGGCTTTCACTTTCTCGAGGAATACAACCTTGATACTCGCCATTAGTGCTAGACTGCATCGATAGGTACAATGCCTTAGATTGTAGCTAACACAATTAGCAACCATCATCTATCTATTCCTTAAATCCTAGAGCCAATTTTAACATGCATAAAGAGTAAAAGATGATTAGAACATGAAAGTAATAAAATAAAAATAGCAAATAACAATCGATTGAGCCAGAAACCCTAAAAGTTATAGAAACCCTAAAAATTAAAAACACAGTAAACAAAGATGACAGATTACATATAATCCTAAGAAACTAATTTGATTACAAAATCATAATGAAAATAGAAATCTAATCATATAAACCTATGTATGTGATTAATCAGATTCTAAAACCCTAATGCTGGCACATTATTAGATTTCAAAACTCTAATGTTCTTATCATCAGATTTCAAAACTCTAATGTTCTTATTATCAGATTCCATAACCTAATAAATCAGTAACATGCAAATTCATAGGACACCCTGATCTAATCATATTAATCATAAGAATAAAAATAAAAAGGTAAATCTAACCATGTTCTTAGGAGAAAGAAAAAAAATAAGAAAACCAGTTTAGAGTGATGTTGATGATGATGGATGCATATTGGGGAACCCTCAAGTTGTCACCGTAGTTGATGGTTCTGTGAGTCTCAAGTGATGAAGAACCAGTTGAATCAAAGATTGGTCAGGAATCTAGTGTTGGATGTGATATTCGGAAAGCTTCTGTCGACTTCAAAAAAGTTTCCAAAAACCAATTCTTTCTTAGTGGCCGTCTTTATTAGTGACCTAAACTCTCAATGATCAACATAAGTTTTTCTCTTTCTTTTTCTCAGGTCGATATTAGCTTCTGTAACTTTTCTCTCTGGTTTTTCTCTAGTTTCCTCTTCTTTTTTTCTTCCCTAACCCTAGGTATCTCTTTCTATTTATAGAGGTAGGGTTTCAAAGGAAACCCTAAAAGAATAGATAATTTTAGATATTTTCAAAAAAATAAATGATAAATATTCAATATCAATCCTTTAAAATTTGAATAAATATCATTAAAAATCCATGATTATCATCAATTACCTTCTAGAATTTGTATCTAGATGTAAAAATGTCAAGAAGAAAATGACATCGAATGAGAAAACCTTAATCGGCACCATATAGAGCCAATGGGCTCTATGTACAGCATATTGGTTCTACACAGAGCAGATTGGCTCTATACATGGGAAGTTTGACAAAAATTTATAATTAAGTCCCTGAACTTGCAAAATCCATCCTCAAACTTTATTTTTCTGGACAATTAACTCCAAATTGATTTTGAAAAAGGTACTTTTTGTTGGATTAACCTCAACCCTAACCTCATATTCGCCCATTTAGATCCGTAAAACTAGTGCTGACACTAAAACTCAACTCCAGATAATGATAGTTGCAATCTCCCTTAAGACCCCTACTGCTTGCTATTTGAGATGTTTCTCTCCGTAAGTACTTTAGCCTGCATATTGAAAAGCCTTGGCCTAAGAACATGTGGAATTAGGCCTATCAACACCCCTTTTCCACATCTAGATATCGAGGGAAAAACAGAAAACTATATGATGAAAATTACTACTTTCTCGGGTCTCGAAAAGTGAAAGATAAGCGAATCCGAGGCTAGGATTAAGGTTAATCCAACTGGAATTATCTTTTTGAAATCAACTTGGACCTAATTGTCAGAAAAAAAATTAAGTTTGAAGGTCAAATCGACAGTTTTTATAAATTCAGGAACCTAATTGAACTTTTCAAGTTCCCTCTATATAGAGCCAATCGGCTTTGCATAGAGCCAATCTGTATTTAGATGTGAAATCGTTACCAAAAAAATCAACGACAATCTATATCTGCATAGAGCCAATTTTGGACGAGTTTGATATTTAATAATAAGTTTAAGGATCAAATTGTAATCTTAAATTACTAGTTTAGTCCTTCGACTAACATGAAAAAGGGTAGTAGTTAGTTTTATTAAAAATCAAGAAGATTCTAATATAACAGAAAAATGCAGGGACTAACTCATATATTAGGCCCAACCACGAGGGGTAAATAGTATTTAACCTTTGTAATAATTAGGTTTTACTTTCTGCTTTATTTTATTTATTTTTTATTATTGTAAATTAATTAAATATGTGATATTGATGAATTAAAATGGGCGACATAGACTTCGGGTTAAAAACTGATTCAATATGAATTTGGTAGTCCAATAGGCTAATCAACCTTAGTTAGGCCTAAAACTCTAAAATCTAAGTAGATTTAGAGGGCTTTGGCATATTTTAGTTAGGGCTTGGACCTAATTAGAATTAAGATCTCACTGAATGGGCCTTATCATAATAAGTAGTTAACTAGGTCTAAAGGCTACAATTCTTGAGCATAACATGTAATTGGGCTAGACTAAGTGAGCTACATAAATAATTGACTAGTAATTATGCTAACTATTCTAATATGGACCGGGCTTGGATAAAAATGGACTAGATTTAGGTTTATTATGTGTGTTACTTGGTATGCCTGTATATAAATTGCTTGCATTTATAAGGAATAATTTTTTAAATAATAAAACTAAAGACTAATATACACAAACAAGGAAGTTAGCTTCTGAATCCATCTTTAGACTCTGTCGCGTAAGCTTCCTTATGGAATCTGAGAAATGTCACTCATTAGTAAAAGTTTTCCGATGATTACTTGGGTGGCGACTCCCATCTCCGCACTAGTCTCAGTTACTAGTTAGCGTGTTCTCGATTAAGTGGAAAATCCTTGTAATGATGTAGTCACTAAAGACACTTAGGTGCGCGCCCGAAACCGCTGCCCATAGTGGCGACTCCACTAGGAATAAGAGAAGCTAATTCTAGTGTATGTTTGTTTTTCATTTTATTATTTAACAGATTATTCTTGCATTACTACACTTTCACACACTGTACACTTTGGTCACTATAACCACGATGGCGTTGGCTAGCGGTTCTTTGGTTCTACTCGAATCCTAGAATTGTGACACTAGTTACCATCACTCATTGCATGGACCTTTGACTGGGGAGATGAGCCAAGGAAGAACACTTTTTGCTTGCGGGAGCCTTTTATCCTTACCCAAGACTCAGCCATGGTAATGACCGTAGTAATCTCCCCTCAGTACCCTATTGCTTGCTATATGAGATGTTTTTCCTTGTAAGTATTTTAAGCCCAAGTATTGAAAGGCCTTGGCCTAGAAATGTGGAAGTAGGCTCTAGGCCCAAAATATGCAGGCTTTTATGCTTACATTAAGAAACATCACCTTGTTTGTTTTAATCCGCTTTGAGAACTTATGGCACGTGCGTCGGGCCGACTATCCCTTATTGATAGAGAGCCAAAACCAAAAATCCTAGGGAAGAAAGACTTACCACGAATCATGTGTGGCAGTAATAAGGTTGGAAGGATGAATTGTATACTACTGTGCGTGTGCTAACCTTTTTCTTTATCCTTGTGCATTGCACGTGCATCATGTGATCATACTAGCCTTTTCATTTTTAGCCATATAGACATTCTTGTGGGTTGAAAGAGGCAAGACAGTGGGATATTGGAGAGAGTACCCATTTCCCCAAGGCTGCTCCTATCGCACCTACTAATCCTCCTGTTGCTATTAACCCTACCGTAGTTGCCGCTGAGACTGTTGCTGCCACTGATGCCAGAGCCAATGCTAATGCCAAGCTAAAGGCCCAGCTAGAAGAGTAGTGCCCCGGAGCTTTTCGAACTTTGTATAAGTTCATGCTAGACCAAGCTAAGAGGTAGACTGCCCTTGCCACCAACAAAGTTGTGAGTGGTCTGATCGCGCGGCTTGACAAGATGCAAGGTAGGCTGGAAATATAAGGTTTGGACACAACCTATGATTTCAAAGAGTTGATTTTAATGGGTGAAGACAAGCTGCCTGCAAAGTTCAGAATGCCCGAGCTGAACAAGTTCAATAGGACTGGTCACTCAAAAGTTGCGTTGAAGTAGTATGTAACCATCATGGGAACTACTAAACTGAGTAGGATCCAGATTGCCAAGCTGTTTGTGCTGTCACTTAAAGGACTCACTGTCAACTGGTACCATGGTCTTGAAAAATCCGCCAAAGCTAAATGGTGTGATTTATGCAATTCTTTTGTCAAGCAGTATCACTACCAACATTTATTTAGAAATGTCAATCAGAGGTCTTGAATCCACTAGATAGAAGACAAATGAGTCCTCTGATTTCCTGACCATATGGAGGAATAATGCTGGACCGATGAAGAACAAGCCCTCTGAAAAGGACCAAGTTCATATGGTGGTCAGAAATGTCCTTCTTGAATGGGTTAAAAGGTTGTAGATGATGGACCCTAAGACCTTCATGGATCTATACGATGATAGGCTACAGGTTGAGGAAATCGAGAATGACAAAAGAAATACCGTAAGAACTGGCAGAAGGGCAAACTACTAGGCTGGAGGAAGTAGGACTCTGGATGTGAATGTTGTGCAATAACCGAGGAAGTTCTCCAACTTCAATCAACCTCTCTCTAAGATTTTCAAGAGATTGGTTCAAAATGGCATGTTCCAACCTACCGTACCCTAACGCACCTGGATACAAACCCAACACCATCTGCAAATTCCACCAAGCACTTAGCTACTACACTAATAACTGCATCCGACTGAAACACAAAATCTAGGACCTTATCAACGCTGGAAAACTCACTGACCCAGACCAGCCTAGTACTAGAAGAAACCCCTTATCAAACTACAACACACCATCCCTGAACCAAGTGTCTATAGTCAATCCTAATTTCAGCGAAGAGAAGATCATGAACTATTTCATAGACCTACCTCAAACTGAGCCAAAAGCCAAACTAGATAGCCCATAAAGAATCTTCACCGAGCTGAGGAACCACTATCCATGGTGTTCCAACACTTAAAATAGAGCGAGAAGCTTAAGCCCCAATCGCTAAAAGATAGTCCTAAGCCTCACAATGGTCAGTATTGTGAGTATCACCAAGCTTTCGGGCATGTGACGGACCAATGCAACTATCTCAAGCATGAGAGTCAGGACTTAATCGACTCTAGAGAATGGGAGGTTAAGCAACTTCCTTGGTATGAGTGTGAAGACATGCTTGGGCAGCTCTCGGGCAAATATGACTTCAAGGTCCAATATTTGAGGCCACCCTCGACTGATATTCGAATTGAGGATATTATGCCAAGTGGTTGGGATCATATAACGATCGAGCCACTTGTGAGCCTTGTCTCTTAGAGGTCTAGAAAGAAGGGGAAAGGAAGTCGGTCATTGCTATTGACATCTGGTATAGCTCTAGGGATGAGAGTGAAGTTCAAACCACCAAGGCCAAGGGCATGTAGATGCATGTGTTGATACCTAGATCTTGAGATTGAGCCCAGCAGTGTGAAGGGAAGCTCAGGTACAAGAACTAAAGCAAGAGAAGTAAGCACCTAAAGACAGGGATGTCATGTTACTAGAATGAGGGAGAAAGGACAAGAAGAAAGTTGATGTCTGGAAACTGCAAATGCATTTGTCAGACATAGAAAGGCTCTGATCCAGGCCTTATCTGGTATAAGTGTTAGCACAGCAGCAGCCCCTGAGGAGATGATCAAAATGGTAACTGACAAGGCCACCGGAATGATCACCTTCTCAAATGAAGACTTACCACTTAAGGGAAGGGACCACAACAAGGTCCTCTATATAGGAGTGGAAGTAAAGGAAAGAGAACCTCATATGTGATGGTTGAGGACAGTCAGCTATCAATGTGTGTCCTTCTTGCATGCTCCCTAAACTAAGGATGACTGAGAAGGACCTAAAACCATTAGACATGGTCATAAGGGCCTATAACGAGACCAAAAGATACGTAGAAGGATCATTTTTAGTAATAGTGAGGACGGGTCCTATTGAATCTTGAGTGGAGTTCACTTCCTTGGAAATGTCGGTAACTTTTGCATTGTTATTGGGAAGACCGTGGTTCCACGCCCTAGAAGGAGTCCCTTCTATAGTACATCAGAAGGTAAAATTCCCTCATGAAGGAGAGATTGTCACTATTAATGCCGAAGGAGGTAAGGTTATCTCAACAATCCAAGAAGCTGTCAAAGAGGTGGATGACCCTACTGGATTCCAAGTGGTAGTCCTTTACGATGACTACATGGATCCTAAAGTAGTCAGTATGTTCAAGAAAATGAACTTCATACCTTGAATGGGGTTGGGGAAGAATCAGCAAGGTGTTACGGAGCTGTCAGAGTTCAAAGGTCAGAAGACTCAGCGAGATTTGGGGTATTCTAAAGAAGAAGACGAGGGAAAACCAAAGGGCAAGACTCTAAAAGGCATGTTCATCCAGGAGTACAAGTCCTGCTCTATGGAGCCCGAACCTATTAGTGTAGCTAGGACTGAGGTACCATGGTTCGAGATTTTTAAGAACCTAATTATTGACAAGATGGTCGAGCTGAGTATCAAGGAAGTCTGAAAGAAGGTCACCACCAAGATGAAAGACCTGAAGCTAGAAGAGCCTGTTGGTCAATCGGAAAAGATAAGCCAAGAGGAATTAGCTGCTCTTATTGAAAGTAATATCATTGATGTATTTTATGATGATGTAATAACGTCTAACATTTATAAGGATGATGTTTCTTTTCTCTTTAAGATCAATGATATAAATAATTTTGCTTACTTGTATAATGTTTTTCCTGATAGTAGTGTGCATTTTAATCATGACATGTGCATGGTTGACATTAATTTCATACAAATTGATTCATTTAATTTAGGCACAGATGCAAATCCGTGGAACATGCTAATAGCTCACAATATAACTCCTGAAGAGATGAAAGAATTTGAGAAAATAATAGAAGAAAGAAAAGCGGTATTTGCTTGGTCCTACGATGGGATGCAAGGTTTAGATAGGAAAATAGCAGAGCACCATATCACAACTCATTCGCATATCAAGCTAGTCAAGCAAAAGATGAGAAGAGTGAGGCTAGAATGGGTGGAGAAGATATAGAGGAAGTTGCTAAGCAGGTTAAGGCCAATTTTCTCGATGTGGTTGACTACCCAAATGGTTGGCTAACGTAGTTCCAACCCCGAAGAAGGACGGTATTGGTCAAAGCCATTCAAGAGATGCCAATACCGAAGACAGAGAAAGAAGTTAAAGGTTTCATAGGATGCTTGCAATACATCAGCAAGTTCATTCAAAACTCATAATGGTCTGTGATCCTATCTTTAACTCTTAAGGAAACATAAGCCCGTTATGTGGGATGAACACTGTTAGAAGGCCCTCGACAGAATCAAGGAGCATCTGATGAAGCCACCACTACTCAAGCCACTGAAGGATCGCAAGCGCTGATCCTTTACTTGGCCTTAGAAGAGGAAGCTATGGGGCAATTGTGGTGTAGTGTGGGCCTAATGATGTAGAGCATGCGGTTTCTTATCTCAGTAAGAAGTTGCTACCTTACAAGTCAAAGTACAACCTCATGAAAAAAACGTGCCTAGCCAAAATATAGGCTACTAGAAAGTTGAGGCACTACTTTCAGTCTTATAGGGTGCAAGCAATTTCATAAATAGACCCTCTGAAGTACTTATCTGAGACTCCATCTCTTACAGGAAAGCTGGCAAGATGGTTGGTGCTCCTAACAGAATTCGACATTGAATACATCACTAAGAAGATAGTTAAGGGTAGGGTTGTAGCTGAATTTCTATCCCAGAACGTGATCGAAGGAGACGACCCTTGGGATCTGGATTTGCCTGATGAGAATCTGGGGGCAATCGAGATCTAGGAGTGGAGGATGTACTTTGATGGAGGCGTGAATGTAAGAAGGACAGGCTTAGGGGTAGTTCTAATCGCGCCAGAAGGGGAGATGCTGCCAATGGACAAGAGATTGGACTTTAAAGTACTAGTAACACGGCAGAGTATAAAGCATGTTTATTTAGATTAGAAACGGTTGTAGTAGCAGAAGCTAAGCATTTGATGGTCTACGGAAACTCTATGCTAGTAATCCAATAAGCCCTCGAGGAATGGGAGGTAAAAGAAGAGAAGTTGAAGCTGTGCGTCAACTATCTCAAAACTTTAGTGTGGAACTACTCTAAGTCTTCCTTTGTACACTTGCCTCGGAATGAGAATCAGATAGCGGATGCACTAGCTACTATATTGTCTATGTGGATCAATCCTTTGCAGCTATCAATGAAGCTGTTGGTGATCGTGAAATCAAGTGTGCCTTGTTATCAAGGGGATCGGATAATGCAAGTATAGATGGGAGTATCAAGAAGAAGCAATAGCCAAGGAAAGATACGCGTTGTGGATTTAAGCCAAGAACTACATCAGCCACAAGGGAGTCTTGTATAGAAGAATGGCATCAGGTGTATAGCTCTGATGTGTGACTAAAGTAGAAGCTCAGGTAGTGATGGAGGAAATGCACAAAGGAGTATGTGGACCTCATATGAGTGGCATAGTGCTAACCAGAAAGATCATGCAGTAAGGTTATTATTGGTTAACAATGGAGAAGGATTGCATAGCACTAGTGAGGAAATGTCGAGAATGCCAGCTATACAGTGACCTGAGTCACATGCCTCCAACCGAGCTGCACAACTTAATGTCTCATTAGTCTTTTTTAGCTTAGGGGATCGACATCATCGGAGAAATAAAGCCTCCTTCGAATGGTCACAGGTTCATAATCATGGCAATCGACTACTTCTCGAAATAGGTCGAAGCTAAGTCATTCACCATCGTAAGGGCAATGAAATGTTGGAGAAAACACATGTAGTGACGCAGCGAAAGCTCTAAGTATTTTACATCTCATGGAAATTAAGGTTACAAGTTATAATTGAGGATTTAAGTTAAGAAAGGAAATAACTTTTCTTTTATGAACGTAAAGAACATAAAGAAAAAGACTACAGCCTTTGAAAAGCAGAATCCTCCATATTATCTAAGACAACCAATCTCAAGCAAAGCTATTAAATCCTTAAAGATGAAGAACTCATTCTCTTCTCTCAAGTTTGCTACTATGATAACCTTGTTATAATAGTATGTATGTCAAATTATCTCTCTTCTTCTTATGATAATAGGAGTAAGAAACTCTCTTATATAGTGTTAAGAATTCACAATCCTTAATACAGTTATACAAACACATATCATTACAAAACTCTTTTGTGATGACATGTGTCAAGCAGTGTTGACACATGTCATCATAAAACTCTTTTGTGATGACACGTGTCAAGCTGCTTTCTTAACACATGTCATCATAAAACCCTTTTAGTGATACACATGTCAAGCTGCTTTCCTAACAAATGTCATCATGTACCCTTTTATGATGACACACGTCAAGCTACTTTCATGACACGTGTCATCATAAAACCCTTTTGTAATGACACGTGTCAAGCTGCTGTACAAATATATGTCATTACAAACTCTTTTGTGATGACATGTGCCAAGCTCCTTTAATATATAACACGTATATATTATACATTTATCATTAGTTAGACATTTACTGACTTTAACTTCGGAAGATGCTAGTGTTCCTACTCGAGGTACAAATCAAGTACATCGTCGTGCTTGAGTTAATCTTAATATGTGTGACTTTCTAGGTTCATTATTAATTAGCAATGGGAATTTAATATTAAACTCTTTAATATTAATTAAAACAATTTAATCAACTAAGGGAAAAATTAAATAATTGTCCCTCAATCATTCCAATAAATTATAATTGACGTCTAACAATATATTATAATTACCCAATTAATAATAAAGGCATTGATCATCCATGAAGCCTTTATTTATGATTACCGTGTAATTAAATTCTTACATTGAACAATATCTCGATCAAGTGAAGATCATGGAATAGTCAAATCCACTAACTTGATTCTATGACCAAATCCAGGATACATCTTGACTAAATATGATTAATGCGAAAACCTCTTTCTTATTAATCATAATTACCTCGGCCAAGGATTTCTTAGTTCAAGATATTATTGAATCGCATAGGATATTCTCCTTGTTTACTCAAGGCAATGGATTCCTTGTTGATGAACACCTGCCTCCATGCATATGCAATTGGAGCCACTATCTGCAAGTATGGATATAAAGCATAAGCAAACTCCAATTACATATTCATGAGACAACTCTATCATCTCAGGTCTGAGGATTAGTTACACCATCATAACTTAATAATGAATTAGTGACTTAAGTAAATCATCCACGTGATTCATTATTTCTTCAAGTCATGTTTAGTCCACTCGTCTCAGAAGTGACCCATAATGATTAATTTAGTAACTCATACTAAATGGCATGAGACTTACCATCCTATATATATTAGTATCTCATACTAATCATAGGGTAAAATGCATTATGTTCGTCTTCCGGATTAAAGATGTCCAATATTTATAATGCATTATGTTCGTCTTCCGGATTAAAGATGTCCAATATTTATTCCTACAACCAAGAACTATTTTATAATATTTATTCTAAAGATCATTGATGTGTGCTATTTGTGTTAGCTACAATCTAAGGCAGTGTACCTTTCGATGCAGTCTAGCATTAATGGCGAGTATAAAGGTCGTATTCCTCGGGAAAATGAAATCCCAGAGTTACTCCTTTGTTCTTTGTTATATTATCCTAAAATGAATGATAAATAATTTCTAAACTAACTAATAGCTACAAGCTAAGTTCTAAGGGAGATACACGAGTAATTGATAACTAAAATAACCAAGACAAGAAAGCAAACCCAAAGGGAACCTAAACTAGTTGGCAATCAAACAAAAGATAAAGGATTGGTGAGTCTAATTATGCTACCCGTAGATGAATTCTTAACCGAATTCGATTTCTCTCTTGAGATAACCGAATACCTAAACCTAATAACCTAAAGTTGGAATCTCTTCCTAACGATTGATTCTTAAATTAGCATTAAGCTTTAATCCGCCTCTATTAAGCTTTGTTAATTCTTAATTCGGCTAGCTAATTATCCTTATCTCTAAGCGATTATTAACTAGTTCTTGCTATTCAATATTCCAATTGCCAAATGGACTTCTCAATCACACAAAGCAATCTAAACACACAATTCACAACATCTCATGAATGATGCATTATCTTATTAATACTGAAAGCAAAAAGAATATAAAACTAACCCAAACAATCCGACAATATAATACTAAGCCAACATAGTAAAGAAATCCCAATGGATTTATTCAATCTAGCTAATAATGTTCATTATCAAAATAGACAAGAATTCAATTACAACAATGAGTAAAGGTAGAGAAAACCCGATTACACCCTTGGATGAGAGTAAACAGCCCCAATTCCTTTTGCTCTAATTGAATCGATTCTTGTTCCTCTTGCTCGATTTCAAAACCAATCAACGAACCTCGCCCAATCTTTAATCTTTGAAGGGAATCCGATTGAAACCTTGATCCAAGTCTCCTTTTCCCTTGGTTTCAGCTTAGAAAACCCTTAGAGAGATAAAAGTTAGGGTTTGGGACGTTCTCCCCCGCCTCCTTTTTTCTTTCCTCTCTTCTTTCTTTTAACTAATTCCCCCTATCGCCGGCCAACACGGCCGTATTGGTGGCCATGTTACCAACACGGGCTAGTGTTGATGCCCGTGTTACTCTCTGTGGCCGTGCTTTCTAAAATTTCTGTTTCTTTGATGTTTGATGCACCAACACGGCCGTGTTGGAAAGACGATAGAACACACGCCTGTTGAAACCAACACGGCCATGTTCAGATTAGGGATGCGCAAACTCGACTTGTTTTAGCAACTTTGACGTCCAATTCTTCCCTTTATCACTCTTTGACTTCTTTTGGACCTAAAGCACATAAACAAATGCATAGGGTGAGTGTTGGGACCAATTCACATCCAAATGTACATAAATTCTGCCTTAAAATCCCTATTTAGATGTGTGTATTCTACGCACATCAAATAACCCCACACTTAGCTCATTGCTTATCCTCAAGCAATCAAAAGTAAAATAAGGAAAATAAACCACTAAGGAACAACACTTAAACTAACAGACAAGCTAAAGAGCTCCTACTCATATCCTTAACAAGCATAACTCAAGCAAAAAGAAACGAAGCAATCAATTCAATTATCACAACCAAGATGCCAATAATTCGCAAAATACTGTCTCAACAAAATTATTTAGAACCAACTCCTCACCAGATTCATTATAAATCACTCAAAGTGTTTAAAGGGTAGTGTTTAATCGCTCAATGCATCAACTACTGCCTTACTTACTATATGCTTGCTCTCAAATCCTACTCCTACCACTTATGGAGAGTCAACAACCATGTCAAGAGGTCTTTATAAGGGTTGTAATGGGGATTAGGTAGGGGTAGGTAAATTTGATAAGATGTTGAAGCTATGGTGTTCTGCAATGAAATACATGACATGCACACAAGTCATAATAATCACAAGGGGTAAACAATGGATAGTAGTCCAAGGTGGGAAATAGGAATCAAGTCAAAATGTTTAGCTCACTTACTTTCTTTCTTTTCATCACCTTTCCCTCTTATTCTTCTTTTTATATATTTTTCTTCTTTCTTTTTTTTTTCTTTTTTTCCTTTTTTCATAAGGGGAGAACATTCACATAATAGAGTGAATTTCTTTTTAGATTGAAGTAAGCTGCTACAAGATTCCAAAGCTATTTCCAAGACAAAAATTCCCAATAAAAATAACTCATGTGCAAAATCATAACCCAAAGCAGAATAAAACTAAGTGGTAATGGAATATGATAAAAAAAATGGTGAAAGAAGGGGTTATCTACAGAATCAATAAACGAATGAAGGCTATTTGGCTAGAATGAAAAACCTAAGTGCCTCTATCATACCAAAGTGTTAAACTCTCATTGTGGCCCTCATAAGCATTACCGAGCAAGTTCTAAAAGTAAAGACAATAATTGGCACTCTCAACAAGAAATAAATACAAGCATATAAAGTGTATGCTTACAATTTAGGCTCAATTTCTCACAAGTATGCTTTTGAGTAGGTTCCAAACAAAAATCATCAAAACAGAATTAGATAAACCAAAGCAACTTAGTACAAAACTCAAACTAATTATCTTACACTCTTCCGCAAGACTCAACACTATCGGTTTTACCCGATCACATGGACATAAACAGGATTTCCAAAAGCAAGTCAACAGTAAGAGCATTGAAACAAAGTAAAAAATTTTCAAAATTTTACAAAAAATTGCACAAAGAATAAACAAATAATTGAGATGGGATAAATATCACCCACCCCACACTTGAAGGACACACTATCCCCAGTGTAAAAAATATATAAGAAATGAAAAAGGAAAAAGAACTAATACTGCCCTAACTATAGCTCCAGAGTGAAAAGAGGTGCATCAGCAGGTATATCAAGGCGTTGGCTAGTCTGTGGTAGAGGAGTGGCTACAAATAATAAAATGAAGAATTAAAATCAAAACTGAAACAAAAATTAAACAAAATATGAAAACTAAAACTAATAAAATGTTTCAAAACAAAAGGTTAAAATATTAGAGATTAAAGATAAAGTTTGGGGTGCCTCCCAAAAGCGCTTCTTTTTGATGTGATGAGTCTTCTTAGCTGGACTCATGGTGAAAAGCAAACGGTGGGGATTAACGACCATCCATCCTTCTTCCAAGAAAATGGCTTCAAGTATCCGCTTAAAGGGATAATCGTCGACTTCCTCTTCCCGACTGTCAAGCGAGCTACCAGTATGATGGGCAAAACTCGCTTCTCGTATAATTGAACGTAGTCATGATGCTATAGGGGCTCTTCTAATTTGAAAGCTGGAGTTTCAATAATTGGAAGGATCGATGGTTGGGCAATTTCTTCAGGAGTGTCGATGGTTTTCTTCAGTCCTTGGCTTGGTTCACTTACTAGAAGAAACTCGAGCTCTTTCAAGACTTCTTCATTGGATAACTCGTGCTCATCTTCCATCATCGAAGGGACTTGTGGAAAATCTACCAACAATTCCTCTAATCGCAACTCAAAGATCATCAATCGTACATTCTTGTTGATAGTCTTTCAGAGGAATTATGTTCGCCTCTTCCTTTTCTGGTTCCATCTCCATGTTCAAGAAATGGTCCTGCACAGAAGCATCATCGTCAAACATAATAGATAAACCAGAAAAATTCCCACCTGAACGCAAAGTAATGGCGCTCAAGTGTTCCTCAAATTCAGTAGCGTTTGATGGAGTTCCCAATTGCTCTTCAGCTACTAACTTGAAGATCAAGCCTACTTGATGTTCTATGTTCTTAATTGAGGCTTGTTGACTTTCAAGTACCCCCTCTATTTGTTGGAATCTATCATCAAGACTTGTAATGAACTTCATCATCAGCTTCTCCGACACTAACTCTTCATCTTGAGTCAAGGTGCAAGATTAGTCACGATGTGGTTACTTAGATTCCGTGGTTCGGGCCATCTAAACTCCATCCAAAGGGTGAATGAGTGCTCCACTCTTGATCAGTGCTTCTATACGAGTCATTTGGCCAACTTCCTGTATAATTCAATTCGCTCATGGTTATAAGAACAATGAGCAACATCACTATACAATGGACAATCATTACTCAAATGTAAACCACAACAAAATTCACAAAAACTTGAGATGAAAGGATAGGAGTGGAGAGTTGATTCCAGAGCCTGCAAAACGATTCCACTCGAGCTTCTAAAGATGCACGGGTATCCCAATTTTTAGCACTCTCTTGGTTCCTAATCCCATTTTCCAACGCATCATACAAAGAGTTTGAATTTAACATTGAACCTCCTTATCATTCACTACCTGAATCATAAACTTAACTAAATAAATATATACAAACAAAATAGAAATAAATAAATAAAATGGCTAAATTAACAAATAGCAAATTTCACTCTAGTTTTCAAACATTCCTCGGCAACGACGCCAAAAACTTGATGTATGTTATTTATGTTAGCTGCAATCTAAGGCAGTGTACCTATCGATGCAGTCTAGCACTAATGGCAAGTATCAAGGTCGTATTCCTTAGGAAAGTGAAAGCCCAGAGTTACTCCTTTGTTCTTTGTTATATTATCCTAAAATGAATGATAAATAATTTCTAAACTAACTAATAGCGACAAGCTAAGTTCTAAGGGAGATGCACGAGTAATTGATAACTAAAATAACCAAGACAAGAAAGCAAATCCAAAGGGAACCTAAACTAGTTGGCAATCAAACAAAAGATAAAGGATTGGTGAGTCTAATTATGCTACCCCGTGGATGAATTCTTAACCGAATTGGGTTTCTCTCTTGAGATAACCGAATTCCTAAACCTAATAACCTAAAGTTGGAATCTCTTCCTAACGATTAATTCTTAAATTAGCATTAAGCTTTAATTCGCCTCTATTAAGCTTTGTTAATTCTTAATCCGGCTGGTTAATTATCCTTATCTCTAAGCGATTATTAACCAGTTCTTGCTATTCAAAATTCCAATTGCCAAATGGACTTTTCAATCACACAAAGCAATCTAAACACACAATTCGCAACATCTCATGAATGATGCATTATCTTATTAATACTGAAAGTAAAAAGAATACAAAACTAACCCAAACAATCCAACAATATAATACTAAGCCAACATAGTAAAGAAATCCCAATGGATTTATTCAATCTAGCTAATAATGTTCATTATCAAAATAGACAAGAATTCAATTACAACAATGAGTAAAGGTAGAGAAAACCCGATTACACCCTTGGATGAGAGTAAACAGCCCCAATTCCTCTTGCTCGAATTGAATCGATTCATATTCCTCTTGCTCGATTTGAAAACCAATCAACGAACCTCGCCCAATCTTCAATCTTTGAAGGGAACCCGATTGAAACCTTGATCCAAGTCTCCTTTTCCCTTTGTTTCAGCTCAGAAAACCCTTAGGGAGATAAAAGTTAGGGTTTGGGACGTTCTCCCCGCCTCCTTTTTTCTTTCCTCTCTTCTTTATTTTAACTAATTCCCCCTGTCGCCGCCAACACGGCCGTGTTACTAACACGGGCTGGTGTTGATGCCCGTGTTACTCTCTGTGGTCGTGCTCCCTAAAACTTCTGTTTCTTTGATGTTTGATGCACTAACATGGCCGTGTTGGTGCACGTGTTGGGAACACGGCTAGTGTTGAAACCAATACGGCCATGTTCAGATTAGGGATGCGCAAACTTGACTTGTTTTGGCAACTTTGACGACAAATTCTTCCCTTTATCACTCTTTGACTTCTTTTGTACCTAAAGCACATAAAAAAATGCATAGGGTGAGTGTTGGGACCAATTCACATCCAAATGTACATAAATTATGCCTTAAAATCCCTATTTAGATGTGTGTATTCCATACACATCAATCATCTGTCACTCATATTCTCAACTCTTGAGAATGGAGTCTTTAATAAATATTATTGGACTCATTCAATAATTATATTACTACAAAAATTAATGATAGACAACTGCCACTAATAAAATGATATTAAAAACATAATAATATCATAATGTATGAACCAAAAAGCATAAGTCTAATTGGCTTTTAGGACATACATTTAACAAGCAGACGACCAAATTTATAGAAAGGAACCTGATCTGTAGATACGGGGTCCTACATCACATTGTAATGGATAACAAGATATAGTTCGTGGGTGAGACAGCAGACCTACTAGCAGAGTACAAGATCGAACATCACAGGTCTTCTCTATATAAACCTCAGGTAAATGGAGCTGTAGAAGCAACCAATAAGAATCTAAAGAAAATACTTTCAAAGATGGTGTGCATCCACAAGAACTGGTCGTTTCAATTACCCTTCACACTTTAGGGATATCGGACAACCGAGCGAACATCGACTGAGCAAACTCCATACTCTATGGTTTATGGGACTGAGGCAGTTTTGCCAGTTTAGTGAGAGTTGAAGTCTTTGAAAGTTGTATTGGAGGCTGAAATACCAGAGTACTGATAGGTTGAGCAAAGAATACCAATTGCCTTTGATTGACAAGAAAAGGATGAAAGCCCTATATCACATGCAGTTATATCAAAAAATGATAGCCATGGCATTCAACAAGAAAGTAAGACCGTGAAAGATCAGAGCTGGTTATTTAGTATTGAAGCATACAAAACCTACTACATTTGACCCGAGAGGGAAGTTCAGGCCGAATTAGGAAGGCCTGTACTTGGTCAAGAAGATTCTGTCCAGAGGTGCTACTAAGATCTCAGACCTAGAAGAGAATGAGTTCATTGAGCCAATCAACATTGATCGTCTCAAGAAATACCATCTATAAAAATAAAAATAAATAATAATAGAAAAAACAGCCAGTTGATCAAGAAACCTGAAAAGGTGAGTCAAGCAGAAGTCAGGGCAAAGAAAATAATTAGCTGGAAAATCTGAAAAGACTGGTTGATGACAAGAGTTATATCGTGAGAAATCAAAATGTACCCCTCTGGGCTTTTACTAAATGAATAAAATTGTTTAGAATTGTATCGAACATATGTATGTCTGTTTACCACTTTACACACTAATTGAAAGGAAAACAAAACTAAAAGTTCTAAGCAAAATAAACAAGATCTGAAAAGAAGCATAACTTTTATTTCTCTTTGCATTTTCATTTGCATCCTTAGATAGAGTAGCTAGTTTTAGAGTCCTCTTGAATCGGGTAAAAGCTAGGGGAGGTTAAAGTCTTAAGCTCCTCCCATAGCCAAATCTACAAAGAGAAAAAATAAAAAGAAAAAAGGAAAGGAAAAGCTAAGTTGAAAACCCGAAAGGGCGGCTTAGGCAAAAATATTGTCCGCTAAGGTTAAAACCCAAAAGGGCGGCTTAGGCAAAAGTTAAGGCAATAATAAAAGAAAAGAGATTTGGCTGTATGGCCTCCCAATACAATTTCTAACCCATTTTGGCAATGTGTTTTCGGTGTTTACTTGATTTTCGACGCACGCAAGCTCATTTAAGTGCAGAAATGAAAAGAATTGAGCAAAATGAGGGTAACTCAAAAGCCACATTTTATCTTCAAAAATAAAAGTCTACAGAAGGTCTAAAGTTTTACAATAATCAAAATAAAAATACAAGCAAAGAAAAATCAAAAGCCGGAGTTCCCTCCCGAACTATCCATCTCGTCATCCGATTAAGCATCCATTCCCTAGGTCTGCAAGGCCGATAGCTGAAGGGTCAGTGTATCAGTTCAACATTGCTGAGCATCAAGCTAACAATGTGATCGTCTAACTGCCCCTGCAATCCTTTGTGGCCCCCCTAATGAAAACCCAAAAAGGAGAATTGGTTAGCACATTTTCATGCATACATTTTTCATTTCATAATTTATAATTTATTTTGGTTCTTACCCACCATTCTTCACTGAGAACAAAGAACTGTCTCCTTACAGCCCCGACTAGTCGATGTATGTGCTCAAACTGATGCCTTTATACCTGCATTTGTATATAAGTGACTAATCTTTTTAGGAAAACCAAGAGGTGAAAACACAAAAGCAAAGAATAAGCTTACATTCATGCAAGTGCTCAGAATGAACTCCGAAGGACAATACTGATCCATGGTGAGTCGGTGCTCTGTCACACCGAGTGGGCTCCAATATAAGACCATCGGATCAGGGGGGGAATGAGACGATCCCCAGAACCACGTCAGGCACGACCATAGGAGGTGCCTCAAAAGTCACACCGGCAGATAAACCTACAACATGAGAAGGCCTAGAGCATCGAGAGGACCGTCCTTTCAGTCGGCTTATGAGAAATAGGAGCCTAGTGGAAAAGTTGTAAATAAATGAATAAACGAGCAGTACACAACAAAAAAGAGAGAGAACTCTAAGAGAATTGGAGAAAATACCTGGATAATGGCGTCATCACTAAGAGTAGAGTCCCCAACAACTTATGGATGAACGAGGTGTAATTCATCAACCGTGATCAGATGGTGAAGTCTTATAGCTCGTCATACCCATTCATGCACTCCGCTAGTTCTTATCCGGATTAAATACCTGCTAGGACCTTGCTCTTAGCCGTAAATCCTCTTGCTGAGATACTAAGCCTGACAGGTAGGCCCTGCTAGTAGTACCCTTCTCTGCTCGAGGTCAGCCGCAGACAACATATAAGGCCCCATTGGCTGCATTCCCTAGCCAATTACTCTAAATTCGTGAACTAGAAAAGGTAAGTAACAAATAAAAATAAAGCACAAATATAACTAATGAATTGTATTTACCATGTCCCAAGTCAGGCTGTTGATCCAGATATAGAGCACGTGGACCTGTGACCACTCTACTGCAACATTTTTGCTCGAGCCCCAGTGGCTATGGCTGGGAAAAGCCTATGAAGCACATATGGGCTGTGAGCACACCACAAAGCCAATCTCCAAGGCCCAAACCTGCAGAACAAAGTGTCATCATGCATGTTATCTGTATAAGAAAGGAACTGAGCAAAAGAAGTCAGAGCAAATTACGTGGATCATGTGCCAAAAACCCTAGATTCTCTTACTACCGTGAATGGCGATGTCCATCTGATGATAAAGATACGCGGAGAGCCACAGACCCTCAATTGTAAGAAGCGACCTAGTCCCGATCCCGTAGAAGAGCTAGGTAATGATATTTCAGCGAGTTCCTCGAGTCGCTGAATAGGGTCATACCAAAGAGGTACACTAGAGAAGCTCAAGCCATTTGGTCAACTTCCCAAACCTTTCAAGGAATGAAGCCCCAGTAATGGAGAGGGATGCATTGGTAATTTATGCATATCGCGTTCTTAAATGTCGGCAAGAACCCGAATAAGTCGATGATGAAGCGCTCTCAGACATCGGAGCATTGATGATGGATATCATCATCGAAGAGCATAGGCGTGCCAGAGAAATCGATGCTAGTGATAGCAGAAAATGAAAGAGGAAAGAGAGTCAACTCACCAAATTGAGTGTAGAAGGTGTGTGTCATATCCATCCACCTCTCAATCAAAGCATAAACTGAGGTATGATCAACTCTCCCAGTAATCGAGGGAAGTGTGGCTACAAACCGACGAGAGCTGGTGTCCCTAATCCTAGCCTGAACTGAGCTAGGCAGCTCATTAAACCACTCACGCGCCCGTAAAAATTTTCAGCAAATTGGATCGACACCACATCACTCTGAAAGGTAAGAAATAGGCATTTAAACATCACATGCATACAAAAAGACTTCGAAGAGGTAAGTATTACGTCTATAATAGGTATTTAAACATCACAATAAAAGACTTCAAAGAGGTAAGTATATGTTTATCTAGTGTTATTTTTCATAAAACAAACCCTAAAACACCTTTGTTTGCCCTGTGTACAGTTGATTTGCATTGTGTAAAGCCAAAATCGGCTCTACACAGTGCCAATCAACACTACGTAGTGCCGATCGACTATACACACAGTCGATTGGCTGTACATACAACTGATTGGCTCTATAGGCTAGGATTTTAAGATTTTTCTTAAATTTTCATAATTCTCATGTATTTTGAGTAAATAACATGCATACCAAGTTTCTAAGTCATAAAAAATGAAGTTTAAGCCAAGAGATTACCTCTCCCACCGCTCGAAAAGCGTGATGGATGCTCAATTTTGCTAAAAGAGGAATCTCCTCTTCTTTCACAAGCCTAAGGTCATTTTGGTAGAAAATCAAGGCAAAAAACTTCCAATTTGGTGCGACTGGGGTGCATCCAGCGAATCTAAAAGATGAACTTGCCATTTAGAGACTGATTTTTGTGAAAAATGGTTAAGAATTAGGTGAGAAATTAAAGGAAGATTAAAAAGAGCTTTAGAGAGAATAGTGAGGGAAATGGCTAAGGTGAAGGAAGAATGTGTGGATAAGACCATTTATATGTCCTAAGGAAGGGGCAAAAATGTCATTTTGGTCCCCGACCTATCAAAATCAAGTTTTAGTCCAAAAATTTAGTGCAAGTCCGCATAAGACATATAGGAGCCCGGTTCGCACCCCGAGGGGAATTTTTTTGAAAAGTTACAAGTTTAGTCCCTAACCCAACAAAATTACATTTTAGTCTTTGGATGGGCCAAATACCAGTATAGCTTCCGAAAAGCATCAAAACAAGTCAAATTACTCCCCGAGGTGGGAAATTTCATCCCAAGTACCCGAAAGTGGAAAATTACCAAATTGACTCGAAGCGGCAAATTATTTCCTAGAATGAGAAATAGCCAGAGGGAAGTCTCTATGATCGTCAATTCAATAGGATAACTCCCAATTTCATGGACATGGATCCCAATTCCAACGGATATTGATGTGCGTAGAATACACACATTTAAATGGGGTTTTTAAGGCAGAATTTATGTACATTTGGATGTGAATTAGTCCCAACGCTCACCCTATGTGTTTGTTTGTGTGCTTACGTCCAAAAGAAGTCAAAGAGTGATAAAGGGAAGAATTGGAGCAGAATTGGACGTCAAAGTTGCCGAAACAAGTCGAGTTCGCGCATCCCTAATCTGAACATGGGCGTGTTGGTTTTAACACTGGCTGTGTTCCCAACACAGGCACGAAAACGGGCCATGTTGGGTGCATTCACATCAAAGAAAAAGAAGCGTTAAGGAGCACGACCATAGAGAGAAACACGGGCATTAGCACGGGGCCCTGTTCCAAACACCAGCTCGTGTTCCCAACACGGGCATCAACACGGCCATGTTCACGGTGGCAGGACGAATTAATTAAAAAAAAGAGTAAGAGGAAAGAAAAGAAGAACGGGGAGAACGTCCCAAACCCTAATTTTTCTCTCTCTAAGGGTTTTCTAAACTGGAACCAAGGAAAAAGGAGACTTGGACCAAGGTTTAATCGGATTCCCTTCAAAGATTGAAGATTGGGCGAGGTTCGTTGATTGGTTTCAATTTGAGCAAGAGGAACAAGAATCGATTCAATTCGAGCAAGAGAAATTGGGGCTGTTTACTCTCATCCAAGGGTGTAATCGGGTTTCTCTACCATTACTCATTGTTGTAATTGAATTCTTGTGGGTTTTGATAATGAACATGTTTAGCTAGATTGATTAAATCCATTGGGATTTCTTTACTATGTTGGCTTAATATTATATTGTTGGATTGTTTGAGTTAGTTTTGTATTCTTCTTGCTTTCAGTATTAATAAGATAATGCATTATTCATGAGACGTTGTGAATTGTGGTGTTTAGATTGCTTTATGTGATTGAGAAGTCCATTTGGCAATTGGAATTTTGAATAGCAAGAACTGGTTAATAATCACTTAGAGATAAGGATAATTAACTAGCTGAATTAAGAATTAACAAAGCTTAATAGAGGCGGATTGAAGCTTAATGCTAATTTAAGAATCAATCGTTAGGAAGAGATTCTAACTTTAGGTTATTAGGTTTAGAAATTCGGTTATCTCGAGAGAGAAACTGAATTCAGTTAAGAATTCATCCACGGTAGCATAATTGGAGTCATCAATCCTTTATCTTTTGTTTCATTGCCAACTAGTTTAGGTTCCCTTTGGGTTTGCTTTCTTGTCTTGGTTATTTCATTTATCCATTTATTCCTGCATCTCCCTTAGAACTTAGCTTGTAGCTATTAGTTAGTTTAGAAATTATTCATCATTCATTTTAGTTTAATATAACAAAGAATAAAGGAGTAACTCTGGGCTTTCACTTTCCCGAGGAATACGACCTTAATACTCGCCATTAGTCCTAGACTGCATCGATAGGTACATTGCCTTAGATTGTAGCTGCATAGATAGCAACCATCAAGTTTTTGGCGCCGTTGCCAGGGAATGTTTGAAAACTAGAGTGAAATTTGCTATTTGTTAATTTAGTCATTTTTTAATTATTATTTTATGGTTTTTATTTATTTATTTATTTATTTTATTTTATTTGTACATATTTATTTAGTTTAAGTTTATGATTCAGGTAGTGAACGATAAGAAGGTTCAATGCTAAATTCAAACTCTTTGTATGACGCGTTGGAAAATGGAATCAGGAACCAAGAGAGTGCTAAAAATTGGGATACCCGTGCATCTTTAGAAGCTCGAGTGGAATCGTTTTGCAGGGCTACCAATCAACTCTCCACTCCTATCCTTTCATCTCAAGTCTTTTGTGAATTTTATTGTGGTTTACATTTGAGTAATGATTGTTAATTGTGCAGTGATTTTACTCATTGTTCTTATAACTATGAATAGGTGAATTATATGGGAAGTTGGCCAAATGACTCGTATGGAAGCACCTACAATCAAGAGTGGAGCACTCATTCACCCTTTGGATGGAGCTTAGATGGCCAAGAACCACCAAGATCTCAGCAACCATATCAGCAGCCTAATATTGCACCTTCAACACAAGATGAAGAGTTAGTGTCAGAGGAGCTGATGATGAGGTTCTTTACAAGTCTTGAGGATAGATTCCAACAAACAGAGAGGGTACTTGAAGGTTAACAAGCCTCGATTGAGAACATAGAGCATCAAGTAGGCTCGATCTTCAAGTTACTAGCTGAAGAGCAATTAGGAACTCCATCAAACGCTACTAAATCCGAGGAACATTTGAGCGCCGTCACTTTGTGTTCAGGTGAGAATTTTTTTGGTTTATCTATTATGTTTGATGATGATGCTTATGTGTAGGGCGACTCCTTGAACATGGAGATAGAACTAGAAAAGGAAGAGTTAAACATGATTCCTCTAAAAGACTACCAACAGGAACGTACAGTTGATGATGCTGAGTTGCAGTTAGCAGAATTTTTGGTGGATTTTCCACAAGTCCCTTCGATGATGAAAGATGAGCATGAGTTATCCAATGAAGAAGTCTTGGAGGAGCTCGAGTTTCTTCTAGCAAGTGAACCAAGCCAAGGACTGGAGAAAACCATCGACATTCCTGAAGAAATTGCCCAAACGTCGATCCTTCCAATTGGTGAAACTCCAGCTTTCAAATTGGAAGAGCCCCTAGAGCATCATAACTATGTGCAAATATATGAGGAGCGAGTTTTGCCCATTATACTGGCAGCTTGCTTGAAGCCATTTTCTTGGAAGAAGGATGGATGGTCATCAATCCCTACCGTTTGCTTTTCACCATGAGTCTAGCTAAGAAGACTCATCACATAAAAAAGAAGCGCTTTTGGGAGGCGCCCCAAATTCAATTTTTCATTTTTAATATTCTACCTTTTCATTGTGAACTTAGTTTGATTAGATTTTACAGTTTGTTTTTGTTAAGTTTTATTTATGTTGAGTGTATGAGTTAAGGACTTATTGGTTGTGCAGGTGAGAAAGAGTGAGAAAGTGCTGAGAATCTCAAGTTTTGCAGTTTTTCGAGCTTAACACGAGCATGTTCAAGACCGTGTTACCAACACGTTTATCTATGCTGACCGTGTTGATCAACACGGACCGTGTTCTAATTGCAGAAAACACAAACTTTAAGGGGACACGTTCATAGAAGGTAACACGGCCATAAACCCTAAACCGTGTTGGCAACACGCCCAGTGTTGTATCAACACGGACCGTGTTCTATTTGCACAAAATCAAATTAAAGATGGGCACGTGCACAGAAGGTAACACGGGAATTTATGCCCGACCGTGTTGCCAACACGTCCCCGTGTTTCCTAAACAAGGCTGTTTTCATAAAAGTTGGTAAGTCAGCACGCTTAACTTCACTCAACACGGGCTGATATCCAGACCGTGTTCACGAACACGACCCCTGTTAATGAACACGAGCGTGTTTCGGTCACTGCCTATATATACAAATTCATTTCAAAATGGTCAAATATTTTAGCAATTCTCTCCTCTCTTGCTCTCTCCCTTTTTTATTCTCATCTAGAAAGCTTTGGATATTGCATTTGTCAAGTAAGTTCCCTCCAACTTCATTTCCATTCTTTGCTTTTAATTTTGATATTAGTTCGAATTTGTGTTTTCTGTGTGTTTGAATTTGTGTTTGAATTGTTTTTATTTTTTTTTTTATTTGGTGCATTGGTTTACATTCATGTTTGTATTTAAATTTTCTTTTGTTTTCTTTAATTTAGTTTACATATTTAACTTGTTCACATCTTCCGTTTTTCTTTTCTACCATTATTCATGTTTGTGATTAATTCCTTATTTTCCTCTCTATTATTATTGGTGGCCGCTAAACAATATGCTATGTCATATGTACTCGACTCTGTTTATGTCTGTTCTATATTAGCTTGTTGGTTTGCCTTGTGATGGATTATAGCGAAGTTAAACTTCATATGGATGAATTGAAAATTTAATTGGTTAGCATCATGGTTGGCAGTATTGTGGATTGAATTTTCTTTGCAGGACATTGAGCGGTTTAACTTTATCGAGTTAAATCGTTTGGTTTGTCCATTTTATGCCGTTATGCTGCCAGAATTTCGTTGATCTTTAGTACTAAAAATTTCTTTTTCAGGTACCATGTCCACTAGACGAGGATCAAGAGTTTACAAGAGGAGGCGGACTGATGGTTCCTCTTCCTCGTAATCGTCAGGCGCTACACCGACTAGCTCAGGCCAAATTAGACCACCGCAGCCCCATAGATTCTACTTTTTCAAGGGCAGCCCACCTTCGAGCAGAGATACCAGTCAATGAGGCACAAAGATTTGGGAAAAGGGCGTAGGATAGACTAGCCAGCAATAGAGACCGTTAGACTTGCGGCTGCAGTCCGCCGATACCTTGAGACGCCCCTGTTTCAGCAATTCTTTGAGATAGTTGAACCGATATATAGGGAGTTGACTGTGGAGTTTGCTAGCACTTTCTTCCTGCAGAGCCAATTGCGGGACTTTCAGCAGCCGGATGCTATTAGTTTCAGACTAGCAGAGCGGACTTTCACGATGAGTGTACAACAGTTTGGGGTACATTTGGGTTTGTGGACTGAGGAGGATGTAGTTGGGGAGGTATATAGTCGTTGTATACACACGCCTGGTGTGTCATATCCGTAGATGTGGGCTGAGATTTCTGATGACACTGAGGGGTACAATACCAGCCAGTCCAACGCGTCTAACTTGCCTGAGGGACTGTGGTACTTGCATGCATTGCTGGCTAGGACCATCACTGGCACGGGAGATAGCAGTGGTGTAATTACCCAGCCAGACCTGTTCATACTTTACAGCATGCACTAGCACCAGTCCATCGACATGGGATACTTGTTGGCCAGACAGATCAGTGCCTTCTGCAACAACTCAAAGAAGGTACTTTTCTATTTTGGAACTTACATTAGTCGGCTGGCTAGGAGCTTAGGAGTTTTGGAGGAGGCGATACCACATTTGATAGAGCTGGGGGTGATGGAGAGGTTGGGACTTCCCCAGTTGGTTAGTATGGGGATGGTGACTCATAGGCAGGGTCTGCTAAGACCAGAGTATAGACTGAGGAGTGCTCTCTTGGCAGCACTCGGAGAGGAGCGACCTGCCCCACGAGCCCCTGGTACACAGAATGTTCCACCCCCTTCTTCTGATATTCCAGAGTCTTCCTCCAAACCGTCTACTTTAGCTCCTTCTGGGTCTTCATCAGTTGTTTTAGGAGTGTCCCCAATTGAATTTATAGAGCTGCAGGTTAGAGTGCAGAGGTTGGCAGAGGAGCAGCAGCAGCACTTCATTCGACAAGAGGCTTTTTAGCAGGACCTTTTACAGGGTCAAGCTGAGTTTCAGAGCCAGATGATGGCTCAGTTTGAGAGGCAGAGGGCTATGCTTCAGGCCCTGATTGAGCAGGGCGGTAGGTTAGAGGCCTCTATGGCCAATGACATGTTCGATGATATTTTTAATACAGACTATGTCCCTGCCAGTCCACAGAGTCGGGTTCCGGTACAGAGCCATTTTGACATCCCGTAGCGGATGATCCAGCTGACCCTCCCTCTCTGACTAAGCACCCTTCACCACAGCAGCCTGACAAGCCTCCTATTGATGTTGCTCTTGCTGATCCACCAGCTCCTGCATGTGACACTACTTCTGACCCTCAGAGAGCAGCCACTCCTCCACCACAGACCAGCCAGCACCCTTATATCCCTAATGATGCACCTCTTTTCACTCTGGAGCCATAGTCAGGGCAGTATTAGTTTTTTTTTCCTTTTTCATTTCTTATATATTTTATACACTTGGGACAGTGTGTCCTTCAAGTGTGAGGTGGTGATATTTATATACACTTTTTTTCGTGTTTTTATTATTTTGTATATGAAATTTAGATCCTTTTCCAGTGTATATATCGCATTTCATTTATCCCATCTCAGTTATTTGTTTATTCTTTGTGCAATTTTTTGTAAAATTTTGAAAATCTTTCACTTTGTTTCGACGCTCTTACTGTTGACTTGATTTGGAATTCCTGTTTATGTCCATGTGATCGGGTAAAACCGATAGTGTTCAGTCTTGCGGAAGAATGTAAGTTAATTAGTTTGAGTTTTGCACTAAGTTGCTTTGGTTTATTTAATTCTATTTTGATGATTTTTGTTTGGAACCAACTCAAAAAGCACACTTGTGAGAAATTGAGCCTCAATTGTAAGCATACTTGATGTGCGTAAAATACACACATCTAAATGGGGTTTTTAAGATTGATTTTATGGACATTTAGATGTGAATTGATCCCAACACTCACCCTATGCGTCTATTTGTGTGCATTAGGTCCAAAAGAAGTCAAATGATGATAAAGGGAAGAATTGGAGCATAATTGGATGCCGGAGCTGCCGAAAGAAGCTAAGTACAAGTAAGAGGAAGCTGAACATGGCCGTGTTGGTTTCAACACTGACCGTGTTCCCAACATGTTCACCAACACAGCCGTGTTGGTGCTTCAAACATCAAAGAAACATAAGTTTTAGGGAGCACGGGGTTACCAACACGGCCATGTTGGCGGCGACAGGGGGGATTAGTTAAAAGAAAGAAGAGAGAAAAAAAAGAAAAATTAGGGTTTCGGGAAGGAAAAAAGAAAAAGGAGGCTGAGGGAGAATGTCCCGAAACCCTAATTTTTCTTTCTCAAAGTGTTTTCTGAGCCGAAACTAAGGGAAACGGAGACTTGGATCAAGGTTTCAATCGGATTCCCTTCAAAGATCGAAGATTAGGCGAGGTTCGTTGATTGGTTTTCAAATCGAGTAAGAGGAACAAGAATCGATTCAATTCGAGCAAGAGGAATTGGGGCTATTTACTCTCATCCAAGGGTGTAATCAGGTTTTCTCTACCTTCGCTCATTGTTGTAATTGAATTCTTGTGTATTTTGATAATGAACATGATTAGCTAGATTGATTAAATCCATTGGGATTTCTTTACTATGTTGGCTTGATATTCTATTGTTGGATTGTTTGGGTTAGTTTTGTATTCTTCTTGCTTTCACTATTAAGAAGATAATCATTATTGATGAGACGTAAATTGTGTGTTTAGATTGCTTTGTGTGATTGAGAAGTCCATTTGGCATTTGGAATTTTGAATAGCAAGAATGGTTAATAATCGCTTAGAGATAAGGATAATTAACTAGCCAGATTAAGAAGTAACAAAGCTTAATAGAGGCGGATTAAAGCTTAATGCTAATTTAAGAATCAATCGTTAGGAAGAGATTCCAACTTTAGGTTATTAGATTTAAGAATTCGGTTATCTCGAGAGAGAAACCGAATTCGGTTAAGAATTCGTCCATGGGTAGCATAATTAGACTCAACAATCCGTTATCTTTTGTTTGATTGCCAACTAGTTTAGGTTCCCTTTGGGTTTGCTCTCTTCCCTTAGTTATTTTAGTTATCAATTACTCTTGCATCTCTCTTAGAACTTTGATTGTAGCTATTAGTTAGTTTAGAAAGTATTCATCACTAATTTTAGGTTAATATAACAAAGAACAAAGGAGTAACTCTGGGCTTTCACTTTCCCGAGGAATACGACCTTGATACTCGCCATTAGTGCTAGACTGCATCGATAGGTACACTGCCTTAGATTGTAGCTAACACAAGTAGCACACATCAAGTTTTTGGCGCCGTTGCCGGGGAATGTTTGAAAACTAGAGTGAAATTTGCTATTTGTTAATTTAGCCATTTTTTTATTTTTTTTATTTTATTTTATTTTTGTTTTGTTTGTATATATTTATTTTGTTTAAGTTTATGATTCAGATAGTGAATGATAAGGAGGTTCAATGCTAAACTCAAACTCTTTGTATGACGCATTGGAAAATGGGATTAGGAACCAAGAGAGTGCTAAAAATTGGGATACCTGTGCATCTTTAGAAGCTCGAGTGGAATCATTTTGCAGGGCTACCGATCAACTCTCCACTCCTATCCTTTCATCTCAAGTTTTTTGTGAATTTTGTTGTGGTTTACATTTGAGTAATGATTGTCCATTGTATAGTGATGTTGCTCATTATTCTTATAACTATGAACAGGTGAATTATACGGAAAGTTGGCCAAATGACTCTTATGGAAGCACCTACAATCAAGAGTGGAGCACTCATTCACCCTATGGATGGAGCTTAGATGGCCCAGAACCACCAAAATCTCAGCAACCACATCAGCAGCCTAATCTTACACCTTCAACTCAAGATGAAGAGTTAGTGTCGGAGGACCTGATGATGAGGTTCATTACAAGTCTTGATGATAGATTCCAACAAATAGAGAGGATACTTGAAGATCAACAAGCCTCGATTAAGAACATAGAGCATCAAGTAGGCTTAATCTTTAAGTTACTAGCTGAAGAGCAATTGGGAACTCCATCAAACGCTACTGAATCCGAGGAACACTTGAGCGCCGTCACTTTGCATTCAGGTGAGAATTTTTCTAGTTTATCTACTATGTTTGACGATGATGCTTCTGTGCAGGACGATTTTTTGAACATATAGATGGAACCAAAAAAGGAAGATGCGAACATGATTCCTTTGAAAGACTATCAACAAGAACGTACAGTTGATGATGCTGAGTTGCAGTTAGAGGAATTTTTGGTGGATTTTTTACAAGTCCCTTCGATGATGGAAGATGAGCACAAGTTATCCAATGAGGAAGTCTTGGAGGAGCTCGAGTTTCTTCTAGCAAGTGAACCAAGCCAAGGACTAGAGAAAACCATCAACGTTCCTGAAGAAATTGCCCAACCATCGATCCTTCCAATTGGTGAAACTCCAGCTTTCAAATTGGAAGAGCCCCTAGAGCATCATGACTACGTTCAATTATACGAGGAGCGAGTTTTGCCCATCATACTGGCAGCTTGCTTGACAGTCGGGAAGAGGAAGTCGACGATTATCCCTTTAAGCGAATACTTAAAGCCATTTGCCTGGAAGAAGGATGGATGGTCATCAATCCCCACCGTTTACTTTTCACCATGAGTCCAGCTAAGAAGACTCATCACATCAAAAAGAAGCGCTTTTGGGAGGCGCCCCAAATTTTATTTTTTTTTATTTTTTTTCATTTTTAATTTTTTTTTTACCCTTTCATTTTGAAATATTTTATTAGTTTTAGTTTTCATATTTTATTTTTTTTTTTCAGTTTCGATTTTAATTTCTTATTTTATTATTTGCAGCCATTCCTCTACCACAGATTAGCCAGCGCCCTGATATCCCTAATGATGCACCTCTTTTCACTCCGGAGCCATAGTCAGGGCAGTATTAGTTCTTTTCACTTTTGCATTTCTTATATTTTGTATACTGAGGACAGTGTGTCCTTCAAGTGTGGGGTGGGTGATATTTATCCCATCTTAATTATTTGTTTATTCTTTGTGCAATTTCTTTGTAAAATTTTGAAAGTTTTTCACTTTGTTTCGATGCTTTTACTGTTGACTTACTTTTGGAAATACTGTTTATGTCCATGTGATCGGGTAAAACTGATAGTGTTGAGTCTTGCAGAAGAATGTAAGATAATTAGTTTAAGTTTTGCACTAAGTTGCTTTGGTTTATTTAATTCTGTTTTGGTGATTTTTGTTTGGAACCTACTCAAAAAGCACACTTGTAAGAAATTGAGACTAAATTGTAAGCATACACTTTATATGCTTGTATTTATTTCTTGTTGAGAGTGCCAATTACTGTCTTTACTTTAAAAACTTACTCTGTAATGCTTATGAGGGCCACAAGGAGAGTTTTAACACTTTGGTATGATAGAGGCACTTAGGTTTTTCATTCTAGCCAAATAGCCTTCATTCGTTTATTGATTCTGTATCTTTCACCATTTTCTATTATATTTCATTACCACTTAGTTTTATTCTGCTTTGGGTTATGATTTTGCACATGAGTTGTTTTTATTGGGAATTTTTATCTTGGGAATAGCTTTGGAATCTTGTAGCAGCTTACTTCAATCCAAAAAGAAATTCACTCTATTATGTGAATGTTCTTCCCTTATGAAAAAAAGAAAAAAGAAAAAGAAGAAAGAAGAAAAGAAATAGAAGAATAAGAGGGAAAGGTGATGAAAAGAAAGAAAGTAAGTGAGCTAAATATTTTGACTTGATTCCTATTTCCCACCTTGGACTACTATCCATTGTTTACCCCTTGTGATTATTGTGACTTGTGTGCATGTCATGTATTTCATTGCAGAACACCATAGGTTCAACATCTTATCAAATTTACCTACCTCTACCTAATCCCCATTACAACCCTTATAAAGACCTCTTGACATGGTTGTTGACTCTGCATAAGTGGTAGGAGTAGGATTTAAGAGCAAGCATATAGAAAGTAAGGCAGTAGTTGATGCATTGAGCGATTAAACAGTACCCTTTAAACACTTTGAGTGATTTATAGTGAATCTGGTGAGGAGTTGGTTTTAAATAATTTTGTTGAGACAGTATTTTGTGAATTATTGGCATCTTGGTTGTGATACTTGAATTGATTGCTTCATTTCCTTTTGTTTGACTTACGCTTGTTAAGGATATGTGTAGGAGCTCTCTAGCTTGTCTGTCAGCTCAAGTGTTATTCCTTAGTGGTCTATTTTCCTTATTTTACTTTTGATTGCTTAAGGACAAGCAATGAGCTAAGTGTGGGGTTATTTGATGTGCGTAAAATACACACATCTAAATGGGGTTTTTAAGATTGATTTTATGGACATTTGGATGTGAATTGATCCCAACACTCACCCTATGCGTCTATTTGTGTGCATTAGGTCCAAAAGAAGTCAAATGATGATAAAGGGAAGAATTGGAGCATAATTGGACGCCAGAGCTGCCGAAACAAGCTAAGTACAAGTAAGAGGAAGCTGAATATGGCCGTGTTGGTTTCAACATATGGCCGTGTTGGTGCTTCAAACATCAAAGAAATAAAAGTTTTAGGGAGCACGGCCATAGAGAGTAACACGGGCATCAACACCAGCCCGTGTTGGTAACACGGCCACCAACACGGCCATGTTGGCGGCGACAGGGGGGATTAGTTAAAAGAAAGAAGAGAGGAAAAAAGAAAAATTAGGGTTTCAGGAAGGAAAAAAGAAAAAGGAGGATGAGGGAGAACGTCCCGAAACCCTAATTTTTCTTTCTCACAATGTTTTCTGAGCTTAAACCAATGGAAAAGGAGACTTGGATCAAGGTTTCAATCGGATTCCCTTCAAAGATCAAAGATTGGGCGAGGTTCGTTGATTGGTTTTCAAATCGAGCAAGAGGAACAAGAATCGATTCAATTCGAGCAAGAGGAATTGGGGCTGTTTACTCTCATCCAAGGGTGTAATCGGGTTTTCTCTACCTTTGCTCATTGTTGTAATTGAATTCTTGTGTATTTTGATAATGAACATGATTAGCTAGATTGATTAAATCCATTGGGATTTCTTTACTATGTTGGCTTGATATTATATTGTTGGATTGTCTGGGTTAGTTTTGTATTCTTCTTGCTTTCAGTATTAAGAAGATAATCATTATTCATGAGACGTTGTGAATTGTGTGTTTAGATTGCTTTGTGTGATTGAGAAGTCCATTTGGCATTTGGAATTTTGAATAGCAAGAACTGGTTAATAATCGCTTAAAGAAAAGGATAATTAACTAGCCGGATTAAGAAGTAACAAAGCTTAATAGAGGAGGATTAAAGCTTAATGCTAATTTAAAAATCAATCGTTAGGAAGAGATTCCAACTTTAGGTTATTAGATTTAGGAATTCGGTTATCTCGAGAGAGAAACCGAATTCGGTTAAGAATTCATCCACGGGTAGCATAGTTAGACTCAATAATCCTTTATCTTTTGTTTGATTGCCAACTAGTTTAGGTTCCTTTTGGGTTTGCTCTGTTGCCTTAGTTATTTTAGTTATCAATTACTCTTGCATCTCCCTTAGAAATTAGATTGTAGCTATTAGTTAGTTTAGAAAGTATTCATCACTAATTTTAGGTTAATATAACAAAGAACAAAGGATTAACTCTGGGCTTTCACTTTCCCGAGGAATACGACCTTGATACTCGCCATTAGTGCTAGACTGCATCGATAGGTACACTGCCTTAGATTGTAGCTAACACAAGTAGCACACATCAATACTCTTTACATGCTTTTATCTATTTCTTTTTTAGAGTGCCAATTACTATCTTTACTTTTAGAACTTGCTCAGTAATGCTTGTGAGGGCCACAAGGAGAATTTAACACTTTGGTATGATAAAGGCACTTAGGCTTTTCATTCTAGCCAAATAGCCTTCATTCGTTTATTGATTCTGTAGATAACCCCCTCTTTTACCATTTTTTATCATATTTCATTACCACTTAGTTTTATTCTGCTTTGGATTATGATTTTGCATATGAGTTGTTTTTGTTGGGAATTTTTGTCTTGGGAATAGCGTTGGAATCTTGTAGCAGCTTCCTTCAATCCAAAAGAAATTCAATCAATTATGTGAATGTTCTTCCCTTATGAAAGAAAAAAAGAAAAGAAGAAAAAAATAATAATAAGAAGAATAAGAGGGAAGGGTGATGAAAAGAAAGAAAGTAAATGAGCTAATTGTTTAATTGCTTTTCGGAATTTATATTTTGACTTGATTCATATTCCCCACCTTGGACTACTGTCTATTGTTTACCCCTTGTGATTATTGTGGCTTGTGTGCAGGTCATTTATCTCATTGCAGAACACCATAGTTTCAACTCTTACCAAATTTACCTACCCTTACCTAAACCCCATTACAACCCTTATAAAGACCTCTTGACATGGTTGTTAACTCTCCATAAGTGTTAGGAGTAGGATTTAAGAGCAAGCATATAGTAAGTAAGGCAGTGTTTGATGCATTGAGCGATTTAACACTATCCTTTAAACACTTTGGGTGACTTAGAGTGAATCTTGTGAGGAGTTGGTTTTGAATAATTTTGTTGAGATAGTATTTTGTGAATCAATAGCATCTTGGTTGTGATGATTGAATTGATTGCTTCGTTTCTTTTTGCTTGACTTATGCTTGTTAAGGATATGTGCAGGAGCTCTCTAGTTTGTCCGTCAGTTTAAGTGTTGTTCCTTAGTGGTTTATTTTCCTTATTTTACTTTTGATTGCTTGAGGACAAGCAATGAGCTAAGTATGGGGTGATTTGATGTGCGTAGAATACACACATCTAAATGGAGTTTTTAAGGCAGAATTTATGTATATTTGGATGTGAATTGGTCCCAACACTCACACAATGCATTTGTTTGTGTGCTTTAGGTCCAAAAGAAGTCAAAGAGTGATAAAGGGAAGAATTGGAGTAGAATTGGACATCAAAGTTGCCGAAACAACTCGAGTTCACGCATCCCTAATCTGAACATGGCCGTGTTAGTTTTAACACTGGCGTGTTCCCAACACGGGCACCAAAATGGGCCGTGTTGGGTGCATTCACATCAAAAAAAAAGAAGCGTTAAGGAGCACGACCATAGAGAGAAACACGGGCATTAGCACGGGGCCGTGTTCCAAACACCAGCCCGTGTTCCCAACACGGGCATCAACACGGCCATGTTCGCGACAGCAAGACGAATTAATTAAAAGAAAGAGCAAGAGGAAAGAAAAGAAGAATGGGGAGAACGTCCCAAACCCTAATTTTTCTCTCTCTAAGGGTTTTCTGAGCTGGAACCAAGGAAAAAGGAGACTTGGACCAAGGTTTAATCGGATTCCCTTCAAAGATTGAAGATTGGGCGAGGTTTGTTGATTGGTTTCAATTTGAGCAAGAGGAACAAGAATCGATCCAATTCAAGCAAGAGGAATTAGGGATGTTTACTCTCATCCAAGGGTGTAATCGGGTTTCTCTACCTTTACTCATTGTTGTAATTGAATTCTTGTGGGTTTTGATAATGAACATGTTTAGCTAGATTGATTAAATCCATTGGGATTTCTTTACTATGTTGGCTTAATATTATATTGTTGGATTGTTTGAGTTAGTTTTGTATTCTTCTTGCTTTTAGTATTAATAAGATAATGCATTATTCATGAGACATTGTGAATTGTGGTGTTTAGATTGCTTTATGTGATTGAGAAGTCCATTTGGCAATTAGAATTTTGAATAGCAAGAACTGGTTAATAATCACTTAGAGATAAGGATAATTAACTAGCTGGATTAAGAATTAACAAAACTTAATAGAGGCGGATTGAAGCTTAATGCTAATTTAAGAATCAATCGTTAGGAAGAGATTCCAACTTTAGGTTATTAGGTTTAGGAATTTGGTTATCGAGAGAGAGAAACCGAATTCAATTAAGAATTCATCCACGGGTAGCATAATTGGAGTCATCAATCCTTTATCTTTTGTTTGATTGCCAACTAGTTTAGGTTCCCTTTGGGTGTCTTGGTTATTTCATTTATCCATTTATTCATGCATCTCCCTTAGAACTTAACTTGTAGCTATTAGTTAGTTTAGAAATTATTCATCATTCATTTTATGTTAATATAATAAAGAATAAAGGAGTAACTCTGGGCTTTCACTTTCCCAAGGAATACGACCTTGATACTCGCCATTAGTACTAGACTGCATCGATAGGTACACTGCCTTAGATTGTAGCTGCATAGATAGTAACCATCAGATATAGTTCCCAAAATGCAGGCGAAGTCCTCTATCCAAGTAGGCGAAGTCCTCAAAGTCCAAGCAGAAGAAGTCCTTGAATCCCCGATGGAGCGAAGTCCTCAATCTAAGCAGGCGAAGTCCTCAACTCAAGTAGGGGTGGCCTTCATATCAAATCAGCAATCAAAGTTTGAGCTTACGAGGCATGGCTTCTACAGCTCACATATTATTTTATCGTATCCTTGATGTCTATGATTTTTATCTATTTATTTAATAGCATTTGCATGCTCATAAATTTTAACAAATTGGGGGCAGCTGTTAGCACCCCTTTTTCGGATCTAGATATCGAGGAAAAAATGGAAAGTCTTATGATGAAAGTTACTGCCTTCTCGGGTCTTAGAAAGTGAAGGACAGGCGAAGCCGAGGCTAGGATCGAGGTTAATCTAGATGGAATTATCTTTTTAAAATGAATTTAGACCTAATTGTCATATAGAATTAAGTTTGAGAGTAAAAATGATAATTTTTACAAATTTAGGGACCTAATTGAACTTTTTAATAGAGTAAACTGGCTCTACATAGAGCCGGTTGAGTTTTTTTGCACTCCGACATCATTTTTTGTGACGATTTCACATCTAGATACATACTCTAAAAGGTTTTCTTGACGATAATCATTCTTTTAATCGATAATTATTTACCTTTTAAAAAATAAAATGAGATATTTATCGATATATTTCCAAAATTTATCACTTCCTTTAGGGTTTCCCTTGAGACCCTACCTCTATAAATAGAAAGAGGTGTTTAGGCTTTAGGAAGGAATAAAGAACTGAAAATTGGTGTAAGTGAGATTAAGACTTGAGAGACACTGAGAAAGAGAAAATAGAGAGAAAAATCCATAGGGAAAATAAAGAAAAACACTATCGTTCTTAGTCTTCATTAGAAGATCCAAGCCACTTAGAAAACAAGCCATTAAAGAAAGATCATTTTTGGAAACTTTTTCTAAATCAACAGAAGGTTTCTCAAAGCTAGGTCTAGCACTGGATTCCTACCTGGTCTTCAATTCAATTGCATCCTCATCGCCTGAGACTCGCGGATCCAACTTTCACAGTGACAACTTGAGAGTTCCTTCAACTATACATCCACATTCATCATAAAATCAGTCCTTACATTCCTTCTTTTGTTTTCTTTTATTATTTGTTATTAGAAATATGATTAGGGTTTTGATCTATGATAAGTATGATTAGATTAGGTTTTTTATAAATATTCATGTTAGTAGGGTTTGATTATGATAATAGAACTTAAGGTTTTGAAATATGACATTTTGCCAATTAGGGTTTTTAGATCTAATTAGAAACATGTTATAAGATCAATTTTTAGATTTATTTGTCATTATGATTAGGTAATTAAACATGTTAAACATGATTTTATTGTTCATATTTACCTTCTGTTAGTTTACAGTATTTAGGGTTTTTAGTAATTTAGGGTTTTGATTGTTTAATCGACTTCCGTTGCTTTTATTTTAATATTTTTTTCCTATTTTTTGATTTTAATTGATTTTAATGTCTGTGCATGTGAAATTTCAGCTCTAGGGATGCGATAATGTGTTGATGAACGATGAAAACAGCCCGGGAAACCCTACAGCTGATCGGCTCTACACATAGAGGCGATCGGTTGTTCGTGCCTAGCCCACATTCTTTTGATTTTTGACATTTTTTTGATGTATTTCGCCTTCTGTATAGTTTTTAGGTCTTTTCTTTTTTGTAATTGTAGTTGTAGGTGGGTTGTAACAATTAGGTTTTACTTTCTACTTTATTTTATTTATTGTATGTTAATTAAATATGTGATTACATGATCGATTAATTAAAATGGGCCACATAAACTTTAACTAGGCCTAAAACCCTAAAATCTAGGTAGACTTAGCAAGCTTTGGCATGTTTTAGTTAGGGCTTGGACCTAATTAGAATTAGGATCACACTGAATGCGCTTGATCATAATAAGTAGTTAACTAGGTCTAAAGGCTGGAATTCTCGAGCATAACATGTAATTGGGCTAGACTAAGTGAGCTACATAATTAATTGACTATTAAATTAGGCTAACTATTCTAATATGGTCTAGGCTTGGGTAAAAATGGGCTAGACTTAGGTGTATTATGTGTGTTGTTTCGTATACCTGTGTATAAATTGCTTGCATTTATAGGGAATAATTTGTTAAATAGTAAAATTAAAGACTAATATACACAAATAAGGAAGTTGGCTTCCGGATACATCTCTGGACTCTGTGGCGTAAGCTTCCTTATGGAATTTTAAAAACGCCACTCATTAGTACAAGTGTCCCAGTGATTACTCGGGTGGCAACTCCCATCTCAGCGCTAGTCTTAATGACTAGTTAGTGTGTTCCCGATTAGGTTGAATAACCTTATAGTGTCGTAGTCGCTAAAGACACTTGGTTGTGCGCCTGAAACCGCCGCCAACAAGGCCTCAGGCCAAAATATACAGGCTTTATACTTATATTGGGAAACATCACCTTGTCTGTTGCTTTGAGATTTTATGGCATGCGCGTCAGTCCTACTATCCCCTGCTGATAGAACACCCCAGACCCAAAATCCTAGGGAGAAAAAACTCACCATAAATCATGTGCGAGAGTAATAGGGTTGGAAGGATTCTTTGTATATTAATGTGTATGCTAACCCTTTTCTCTTCTTCTTTGTGCATACCACGTGCATCATGCATCTCATGCATTGCATGCATCATACTAACCCTTTTATTTTTAGTCATATAGACACTCCTTTGGGTTGGAGGAGACAAGATAGTAGAAGGCTGGAGACGATACCAATCTTATTGAGAATCCAGATTGTGTTAGAGCTCCTTGAAAAGACAAGACATCAAGCTTCCACAAGCGAGACTGTTGCTACATTTGAAATGGCCAACGAAAGAGCTAACTATTAGGATGTTGAGATCCTCAGGAATGCTGTCATCGACGATCTAAGAGGTGTGATATGGGAGGAACTCCAATAGCTTTTGGCTGGGATGGCCGAAAATCAAGCCCCACCTACTGCTCTGATTGCACCAGCTAATCCCCTTGCTGCTATTGACCCAGTTGCAGTTGTCATTAAAATTGTTGCTGCAACCACTATCGCCATTGCTGCTGCCGCCAATGCTAATGCCAAAGACCCTGCTAGAAGGGGAGTGCCTCGAAATTTTTGGTATTTTGACGAATATGTGCTTGAACAAGCCAAAAGGGAGACAACCCTTGCCACTAATGAAGCTATAAGTGGCTTAAGCACCATGGCTTAACAAGATGCAAGGTATGTTGGGAATCAAAGGGTTAGACCCGATTTATGATTTTCAAGAATTGGTGTTGATGGGTGAAGACAAGGTGCCTGTAAAGTTCAGGATGCCTGAGATGAACAAGTTCATTAGGACTGGTGATCTGAAGGTTCATCTAAAGCAGTATGTCGCCATCATGGAAACTACACAGCTAAGTAGCACCTAAACTGTCAAACTATTTGTGATGTCACTAGAAGGAATTATTGAGTCCACTAAGCAAAAACTGAATGAGTCTTTCTCCGACTTCTTGACCAGATGGAGAAATAAGGCTAGATTGATGAAGAACAAGCCTTCTAAAACAGACCAAGTTCGTATGGTAGTCTGAAATATTCTTCCTAGTTAGGTTGAAAGACCTGTATAATGATGGGCTTTAGGTCGAGAAAAATGAAAATGACAACAGGAAGACTGTGCGAACTGGCAGAAAGATGAATTATCAGGCTGGAGGAAGCAGGACTTTGGATATGAATATTGTCCAGCAACCGAGGAAGTTCTCCAACTTCAGGCAGCCTCTCTTAAAGGTCTTTGAGAGGTTAGTATATAATGGAATGCTCCAACCAACCACCCTCAAAAACCCACATAACTCAAATGCACCTAGATACAAACCCAACACCTATTGCAAGTTCCACCAAGCACCCCGCCACCATACAAACAACTGCATCTGGCTGAAACATGAGATTTAAGACCTTATTGATGCTGAAAAACTAACCAACCCAAACCAGCCCAGTACTAGAAGAATCGCCCCACCAAAACTACAACAACATACCACCACCAAACCAAGTTTCCATGATCACCCCTGACTTTAGTGAAGAGGAGGTCATGAACTCTTTTGGAGACATACCCCAACTTGAGCTAGAACCAAAAACCAAGCCAGATAACCTACAAAGAACCTTAATCGAGTTGGGGGAACCACTACCCGTGGTGTTCCATCACCTAAAATGGAGCAGGAAACTCAAGCCCCAATCACCTAAGAATAGTCCTAAACCTCGCAATGCTCAGTATTATGAGTATCACCAGACTTTCGGGCATAAGACGAATCAAGGCAACCATGTCAAGCACGAGGTTCAGGACTTGATTGACTATGGGGACTGGCAAGTTGAGCAACTTCCTTAATATAAATGCGATGATCTATTGGAATAGCATTCGGACAAGTTCGATTTCAATGTTCGCTATTCGAAGCCACCTTCGGCCAATATTCGGATTGTGGATATTATACTAGGCGGTTGGGGGAGAGACAATGGCAAGCGGCTTTTGAGCCTTATCTTCTAAAGGTTTGGAAGAAGGAGAAAAGAAGTCGATCATGGCCATTGACATCTAGTATAGTTCCGGAGATGAGTGTAAGGTCCAAGATGCTGGGGCAAAGGACATCTGGACAGACAATGACTCTGACAAATAAGCTTAGTCAATGGGTCAAGAAATGAGGGTTCAGGAACTAAAGCAGGTTGAGAAAGCTCTTGAAAAGAAGAAAGAAAAGAAGATATCCAACATCTGGGAGCAACTGATGCCTCATCGGGTCACAAAATGGCTTTAATTCATGCCTTGTCTAGTATAAGCATTAGTACAATGGCTACCCTTAAGGAAATTATCAGAATGGTAAGTGACAACACCACCGGGATGATCACTTTCTCGGATGAGGACTTACCACTTGAGGGAAGAGACCACAACAAGGATCTCTATATAGTAGTAAAGATAAAAGGGAAAAAGACTCTATGTGTGCTGGTAGATGATGGGTCAGCTATTAATGTATGTCCTTCTCACATACTCCCTAAGCTGGGGATGACTACAAAAAGTCTGAAGCCATCAGATATGGTGGTAAGAGCCTATAATGAGACAAAGAGAGACGTGGAAGGAACGTTCTCAGCATTAGTAAAGACGAGTCCTATATAATCCTGGGTGGAATTTACTATCTTGGACATCCTAGTAACTTTTGCATTGTTATTGGGAATGCCATGGTTCCATGCCCTAGGAAGAGTTCCTTCCGCTGTGCATCAAAAGGTCAAGTTCCCTTACGAAGGTGAATTAGTAACCATTAACACCGAAGGTGGTAAGGTTATCTCAGGTATTCAAGAAGTTGTGAAGGAGCTGGAAGCCCTTACTGGATTCCAAGTTGATGTTCCCTATGAGGACTATATAGATCCTAAAGTAGCCAGCATGATCAAAAAGATGGATTTAATACCTAGAATGGGGCTAGGAAAGAACTAGCAAGGTATTGCATAATTGCTAGACTTCAAAGGTCAAAAGACTCGATGAGGGTTGGGTTACCATGAGGATGAAGATGAAGACAAACCAAAGGGTAAGACTCCAAAAGATGTATTTGTCTAGGAGTAAAAGACTTAATCTAGGGAGCCCGAACCTATTATAATAGTCAGGACTAAAGTGCCGGGATTTGAGATATTCAAAAATCTGATTGCCGACAGGATAGTCGAGTTGAGCATCAAGGAAGTCTGTGAGAAGGTCACCACCAAGATTGAGGAGCTGAAGCTGGAAGAATTCGCCACTCTGCCTAAGAAGCTCAATCAACAAGAGCTAGCTGCCTTGATAATAGAGCATATCATTGATGTATTTTATGATGATGTAATAACATCCAATTTTTATGAGGATGATGTTTCTTTTATTTTGAAGATCAATGATATGAACAGTAATTTTGCTTACTTGTGGGATTTTTTCCTAATGGCAGTGTGCATTTTGATAATCATGACATGTGCATGTTTGACATTAATTCCATAAAAATTGATTCATTTAATTTAGGCACGAATGATAATTCAAGGAACATTGTGATAGCTCATGATATAGCTTCCGAGGAATGAAGAGAATTAGAAAAAAATGGAAAAAAGATAAGAGGTATTTGTTTGGTCCTACAACGCCATGCCAGGGTTGGATAGGAAGATAGCAGAGCACCATATCCCAACTTATCCGCACATCAATCCAATCAACCAGAAAATGAAGAGGCTAAGGTCAGAATGGGCAGAGAAAATTCGGAAAGAAGTTGCTAAGTAGGTAAAAAGCTAATTTTCTCAACATAGTTAACTATCCCGAATGGTTGGTGAACATCGTCCCAGTCTCGAAGAAGGATGGTAAAGTTAGAATGTGTATGGATTATCGGGACCTGAAAAAAGCATGCCCTAAGGACGACTTTCCTCTTCCTCATATAGACTTGATAATTGATAGTGCTGCTTCAAGTGTAATGTATTCCTTCACTGATGGATTCTCCAAGTACAACCAGATCATGATGGCAGTAATAGACAAGTTGAAGACATCGTTCATCACTAAATGGGAGATGTATTGCTATAAGGTTATACCTTTTGGACTAAAGAATGTGGGGGCAACTTATCAGAGAGCAGCCACCATCTTGTTTCACGATATAATACATAAGGAGGTGGAGGAATATGTAGATGATATGATGGTAAAGTCTAAGACAAGGAAGGGAATTTTCAGGCTTTTAATAAGTTCCTAGGATGGGTGGAAAGGTATAACTTGAGGCTCAATCCGAAGAATAGTATATTCAAAGTAACGTCAGGGAAGCTGCTGGGGCATATAGTGAGTCAACGGGGAGTAGAGATTGATCTGAATAAGGTTAAGGTTATTCAGAAGATGTCAATGCCAAAGATAGAAAGAAGTTAGAGGATTTCTAGGACGTCCACACTACATCAATAGGTTTGTTTTCAACCTCATAATGGTTTGTGATCAAACTTTTAAGGAAACACCAACCCGTTATATGGGATGAACGCTATCAGAAAGCCTTTGATAGGATCAAAGAGTATCTAATGAAGCCGCCAATATTAAAAGCCATCGAAGGATGGAAAACCATTGATTCTATACTTAGCCTTGGAAGAGGAAGCCATAGGGGTGATGGTAATGCAATGTGGGCCAAATGACGTGGAGCATGCAATCTATTATCTCAATAAGAAGTTACTGCCTTATGAGTCGAAGTATAACCTTATAGAAAAGACGTGTCTAGCCATGATATGGGTTACAAGAAAGTTGAGGCATTATTTCCAATCTTATAGAGTGCAAGCGATTTCGAAAATAAACCTGTTGAAATACCTATTCGATGCGTTGTCTCTCACAGGAAAACTAGCTATATGGTTAATGCTCCTAACATAATTCGATATTGAGTACGTCACTAAGAAGGTAGTCAAAGATAGGGTTGTAGCAAAGTTTTTAGCTCAGAAAGAAATTGAAGAAGATGACCCTTAGGATCTAGAGTTCCCTGATGAGAATTTGGAGGCAATTGAAATTCAATAATGAAAAATGTACTTCGATAGCTATAAATGCAAGAGGTGCAGGTTTAGGGATAGTTCTAATTGCGCCAAAAGGAGAAATGATGCTGATGGCTAAGAGATTGGACTTTAAAGTGACCAATAACATGGTGAAGTACGAAGCATGTATGTTTAGATAAGAAGTGGTTGTGGTAGCAGGAGCAAAGCATTTGATGGTCTACGGGGACTACATGCTAGTGATTAAATAGGCTATTGAGGAATGGACATGAAAGAAGAAAGATTTAACCCATATGTCAATTATCTCAGGACTTCAATTTGCAATTTTTCTTAATGTTCATTCATACACTAGCCGCGAGATGAGAACTAGATGGTGGATGCACTAGCTACCTGGCATCTAGCTTTGATGTGTTACTAAGTCAAAAGCGCATGGAGTGATGGAAGAGAGGCACAAAGGAGTATGCGAGCCTCTTATGAATGACATAGTGTTAACCAAAAAGATTATGCATCAAGGTTATTATTGGTTAACAGTGGAAAATTATTGTATAGCTCTAGTAAGAAAGTGCGGTGAGTGCTAGCTTTACAACAACCTGAGTCATGTACCTCTGATGAATTACATAACCTGACATCCTCATGGCCTTTTGCAGCTTGGGGAATCGACATCATCAGAGAGATAAAACCTTAAAGTTGAGTCATTCACTATTGTGGGGGGTAAGAAAAATGGCTAGGTTTATAAAGAGGATTCTAATATGCAGATATGGAGTCCCACATCACATTATTACAGATAATAGGGTGCAGTTCATTGGTGTAACGATAGACTTGTTAACAGAATACAAGATCGGGCATCACAGGTCTTCTCTGTACAGACCTCAAGTGAATAGAGCGGTGGGAGTAGGCAACAAGAACTTAAAGAAGATACTCTTAAAGATGATATGGAATCATAAGCATTAGTCATTTCAATTATCCTTCGCACTTTAGGGTATCGAACAATTGAGCGAATGTCGACTCGACAGACTCCGCACTCTTTGGTTTATGGGACTAAAGTGGTCCTGCCAATTGAGGTGGAACTAAAGTCTTTGAGAGTTATATTGGAGATGGAAATACAAGAATACCAATGGGCTGAACAAAGATACCAACAGTTGCCTTTGATTGATGAAAGAAGGATGAAAGCCCTATACCGTATGTAATTGTATAAAAAATGAATAGTTAGGGTGTTCAATAAGAAAGTAAAGCCAGGGAAGATCAAAGCCAGAGATTTAGTGTTGAAACACACAAAACCTATTGCGTTTGACCCAAGAGGGAAGTTCAAGCCTAATTGGGAAGGCCCATACTTGGTAAGGAAAATCTTGCCTAAAGGTACCATTAAGATCTCAAATTTAGAGGGCAACGAGTTCTCTGAGCCAATGAACCTAGATCATTTTAAGGAATACTATGTATAAAAGTATAGAAAAAATAGCCTACTGATCAGAAAATTCAAAAAGCGCTGGTCAAGCAAAAATTAGGGCAATGAGAGAAAATAATCAGCTAGAAAATCTTAAAAGACTGGCTGATGATGAGAGTTGTATCATGAGAAATCAAAATATACTCATTTGGGCCTCTATTAAATGAATAAATTGTTTAGAATTCTTATTAAATATACATATGTCTATTTATTACTTTGCACACTAAATAAAAAGAAAAACTAAGCTAAAGCCCTAAGTGAAATGAATGAAATCTAAAAAGAAGCGTAATTTTTATCTTCTCCTCTTTCATGCATTTGCATCTGCATCTTTAGAATTGGTGGTTAGCTCTTGAGTCCTCTTGAACCTCACAAATCCAGGATAAGTGGTAATTTAAAGCTCGACCCAAGCTTTGTAGTTATTATCTGTGATCATATCGCCTTCAAAGTCAACGTTGCTCTCTATGTCTCGGCGAGGCTAGAGTCTCTTCATCTTGTCTAACTGGAAAGCCTTCAAATTCAGGAGGGAATTCCAAAATCTGTTGATTTTGCCCATATTGGCACTAAAATCTCGAAGGTGTATAAAGGTAAGGCTCGCCGTGTCCCTTAAGTATGACATGCCTAATTCTCCACCAAAGACAAGACCAGCGAATAAGTGTATCTAGGATCCCTTCATCCAAGAAATCCAACCATCATGGTCCTGCAAAGTAACCATTAATCGAACTCGCACGTGCTTCGGCTCGCATTTATCAATGTTCTTTGGGATGGTTAGTATTTGGAGCTTTTCTCGCAACCAAATCTGCAAAAGAAAAGAAAAATAAAATAAAAAGAGAAAGCTAAGTTGAAAACCCAAAAGGGTGGGTTAGGCAAAAAAGGGTGTGCTAAGTTGAGAACCCGAAAGGGCAGCTTAGGCAAAAATTAAGACAAAAGCCTGCTAAGTCGAAATCCCAAAAGGGCGGCTTAGGCAAAAGTTAATGCAAGAATAATAAAGGAAAAGGGAGATTTGGTTGTATAACTGTAAGAGAATGAGGTTGCCTCCAAACTATTGATAGGTTTTATACATATCTAATCCAATGATGGTTTCAGCCAGAATAATGGGTATAGGCTTCATGCTCCACCTGATCAATGATACCAGCAATCTTGATATCTCCCCCTCCCTGAGGAAAAATTAGTAGAAATTAGGCATAAGGGCAAAAGCCCAGCATCCGAATCCAAGTAGGTGTTTCTCTTGCTTTCTTCTCACACCAAGAGATTAGAGAAGCAAGAGTAATGTGCTCACCAATAGAATGGGAAAGTACTTCAGCTGGGGGTAAGTCAAAAAGTTCCACCAGTTTTCCAGGAAAAGGATCATCAAGCCTTGGTAAAGCAATCAGATGAGAAGAATCCATAAGGCCTCTAAGAATGGCAGAGAACTCTTCAATCACAGGGTATAGTTCTTGCCCATCGAAAAATATACAAATAATAGATGAAAAGTCAAAAGTCAGGGTTCCCTCCCGAATTCCCCATCCCATTGTTTGAATCAATGTCCATCCCTTGGGTCCATAAGGTAGATAGCTGAAGCATCAACGTATCGATCCTGCCCTGCTGACATTAATATAATGTTGCAGTCGTCCACTAGCCCTTGCAAGCTCTCACAGTCTCTTTAAGGAAAACCCAAAAGGAGATTGACTAATGCACTTTACACATGCATACATGCATACATACTGCATTTCATAAAACATTTTCTTTTCTTACTCGCCATTCCTCGTCGAGGATGAAGAATCGCCTTCTTACAGCATCGACCAATCGATGCATGTGCTCCAACTAGTCCCTCTGAACCTGTGCGATTATTTTACGTGTTACTAACATTTTAGGAAAAAGGGACATGAAAATACAAAGGAGAGTGCTACTCACATGTGTACAGGTAATCGGAGTAAACTCCGGTAGGAGGTAGTGCTCCATGGCAAGCCGATGCTCTATCACAACATTACAACTCCAATGCGAGACCATCGGATTAGGGAGGAATGGGATGCTCTCTGGAATCACATCCGATGTGGCTAAAGGAGGTGCTTCGGAGGTAGCACCAGTAGAGGAACTCGAGATATGGGAGGGACTAGAGAGTCAGGTTGATCGCCCCTATATCGACCTAGAAGCAGCTGGGGTATGACAGATGAACTACAAATAAAACAGTCGGATAAATAAGTGGAATAAATAAAATAAAAGATTCAACAAAGTAAGTCAGAAGAAATACCTAAGCCATGGTGTCATCGTCGAACGACACAGCCCCAGTAACTAAGGGATGAAGGAAGCATAGTCCATCCTTCGAGAACAGACGGTGAAATCCTTGGGTTCATCATATCCCACTAAGCATGTCGCTAGCTCCTCCCCAGCAAGATCCGTTGTCCAAAATATGGAGAGGGTGAAGACAAAGGGACTCGGCACTTGTTAAGACCTTGTTCCCATCCATAGATCTTCTCACCCAAGTACCATGCTCGATAGGCAGGTCCGGCCAACAAGACCCTTCTATGTTTGAGGTCAACAGTAGAAAGCATATAGAGATCCCAATGATGGTGCTCCCCCAGCCAATCGCTCCGAATCTGTAAACTGGAAAGGTAAGTAACTCTATACATAAATTACAAATATGATTAGTGAATTTTTATTTACCTTATCCCGGGTTAGGGAGTTGATCCACATGCGATGCACATGGATTTATGCCCACTCTAGAGGGACGCTCCTGCTTGAGCCCCAGCGACTCAAACAAGGAAAGGCTGGTGATGTGCAGGTGTGCTGTGAGCCCACGAGAAGTCTAATCTCCAAGGCCTAGACCTGCAAAAGAAAAGTCAATAATTGTGATCCAAATAAAAAAGGGAAGGGGAATAAATAAAGAAAATAAAGTGGAACTTACGTGTATGGCATGTAAAAGCCATAGATCCTCTTACTCCCACGAACAGTGATGTCCATCTGGTGATACAAATAAGCAAGAGCCACAAACCCCTGATTATAGGAGAAGACCTAGTTTAGATCCCACAAAGAGGCTAGATAGTGAAAGTTCAGTGAGTGCGTCACTAAACAAGGTAGTCTAAAAAAGATACACTAAGAAGGCATGGGCCATCTGATCCACCTCTTGAGCATTCTAAGGCACGAAACCTCTATAGTGGAAAGGGATGCTCTGGTAAGATACAACGGATATTCTTGCACGCTGGTAAGAACCCAAAAAAGTCCATGATCTAATGCTCCCTGACATCAGAGCGCTAATAGTGAATTACATCATTAAAAGGTACATGTGTACCTGTGAAAACTATCCTCGTAATAGCAGCAAATGAAAGTGGGGAAAGAGTCAACTCACCAACCAGAGTATGAAAGGTGTGGGTGGTGTCCATCCACCTCTCGAGCAGGGCGTAGATTAAAGTGTGATTTGTCCTACCGGTGACTGACAGAAGAGTAGCAACAAATCAGCGGCATACAATGGCACTGATCCAGGCCTGAATAGAGTTTGGTAGTTCATCGAACCACTCACGAGCACCAAAGACATTTTTGATGAACCAGATCGATACGATGTCACTTTGAAAAAACATAAACACAAGTATTAAACACCATGCACAAACAAAGAGACTCCAAATAAGTAAGTATGACATTAATCTATTGTTATTTTACGCTAAAATGCCCTAAAATCCCGTTTATTGCCCATGTACAGTCGATTCGGATTGTGCATAGCCAAATCGGCACTATATAGAGCCAATTAGCTGTGGGCATATCGACTCTGTGGGTTAGGGCATGCAGTTTTCTTTGAACTTTTTCATAAATTTTCATGCATTTTGAGCAAATAATGTGTGTATCTAGTGTATAAATCACAGGACACAAAGTTTAAAGCTGGAAAAATATATCTCTGACAGCTGAAAATGCCCAGTGAGTGTTCAATTTTGCTAAGAAGAATTTCCTCCCCCTTTACAAGCCCTAAGTTATTTTGGCGGGAAATCGGTGGTGAGAACTCCTAGTTGGGTGCGATCAAAGTACACCCTTGTGAATCTAGAAGATGAGGCCACCATTTTAAGACTGATTTCATAGAATTTGGTTAAGAAATCGAAGAAAGAGCAAAGAGAATCTGAGAGAAAATAAAGGAGAAAATGAGATAAAGTGATTTGTGAATGAATATGAGAGTATATATATGCCTTAAAGAGGGCAAAATTTTCATTTAGGTCCTTCACTATTTGAAATTACATTTTTAGTCCTTAAATGGACCAAACACCAATATAAAGAAGGCACATGGAAGGCTACTTTGCACACCGAAGGGGGAAATTTTCAAAAATCACAAAATTATATTTCAGTCCCTGAGCGTGCCAAATACCAGCATAGCTTCCAAAAAATGTTAATTGAGTCAGATCGCACTCCGTGGTGGGAATTTATAGCCAAAGGCACCTGGAAATGGAAAATTAAAAAATTCACTCGAAGTGATAAATTAGCTCTTGAAGTGGAAAACAACCAAAGGGAAGTCTCTACAAAAGTAAATTCGATGGGAGTGGTTCCCAATTTGATAAGCGTGGTCCCCAAATCAAGGGGTGTGGTTTCCAAATCAGCAGGTGAAGTCTTGAAAACTCAAGTGGGCGTGGTCCCCATATCAAATCAAATTTCCTTTCTCAATTCGAGCTTACGGGGCGTGGCCAGCTTATCAAGATATCCTTTTTGTTAAATCCTTGATTTTATGATTTTTCTCAATTTATTTAATCGCATGCATGCTAATAAATTTCAACAAACTAGGGGCAATTGTCAGTATCCATTTTTCATATCTAGTATCGAGGGAATTACAGAAAATCTGATGATAAAAATTACTAACTTTCTTGAGTTTCGGGAGATTAATAAGGGCGAATCTGAGTGAGGGATGGTAATAATTGGACTTAAAATTATTTTTCTAGAATCAATTTGGACCAATTGACAGGAAAAATAAAGTTTAAGGGGTAAAATGGTAGTTTTATCAAGTTTAGGGACTAAATTGTCAAAAAATTTAAAACTTTTGCTCCTTAGAGCCAATCAGCTCTATGAAGAGTTTATTGGCTCTACACAGTACTAATTGGCTATTTTTTTTAGTCTGATGCTGTTTTATGTATATTTTCGACCTAAAACACCAAAAATTGGTAAAAATAAGTTTCTAGAAGGTATTTATAAAAATTATTGGGATTTTTAAATACATTTAATGATAATTATTTGGATATTGAAAGATTTAATCTCTTTTTATTCGATATTAATCTGATAAATAAGAGGAATAATTACAAGTTTGTTTTTAAAATAATTGAATAATTATATGTATTTCCTAGGGTTTCCTAACCCTACTATAAATAGATTGATACACCATAGGTCTAGGGTTAGTAACATTCCTCAAAGTTTTTTAACTACATCAACATATACAGAGAATTAGCCCTTAGCAAGCTATTAAGAAAGAGCTCCAAATTAGGAAACCCATTGAAGAACGATAGAAACTTTTCTAAAATCCCAAAGTAGAATTGGATTCCCAACCACTCTTTGGTTTAACAGTTTCCTCATCTCTTGAGACTTGCAGAATAACAACCAACAGTGAAAACCTGAGGGTTCTCCTATATCCACATCATCAACATCCATTTCTCAATTGGTTCTTTTATATTTGTTTATGTAAACATGATTATGAATTCTTTTTAACTATTGATGTTTGTTTCACATGATCCATATGACTAGACTAGATTTTTTTTCCATTTAACATGCTGATTTTATTGGGTTTTAAATCTGATAATATGATTTGATTGGGTTTTGAATTTGATTAGTTAATGAATAATAAATATAATTAGTTTATATTTCTTTTTTTTTTTTTTGTTAATTTTTTTATAACTAAATTTTTACCTTTTGTGCATATGAGAATTGGCTTTGGGCATGAGAAATTGAGAAAAATTGCAGGAAAACCACCTGAAGTCCCCCAGAGCCGATTCGGCTTTGCATTGAGCCAATCGGCTCTACACCTTGAGTCGATTGGCTGTGCATGGTTTCAGTCTGATCTTTGAGTTTTTGATGTATTTCGGTAATTTTATGTATTGTGACTTAGTTTTAGGAGTTTTTCCTTCTATTTTTAGTTGTAAGTGGGTTGTAATAGCTAGATTTATTTTCTGCACTTTATTTTTTGCTTTATCTGTGATGCATGCCAAATATCTATTGTATGATTGCCTAAATTAAAACTGGCATATAGACAATAGGCCTTGAAATTGACCTAGTATGAAAACTCTAGCCCACTAAGTAAACTAATGGTAATTGAGCCTTAAAATCAACATAGACCTAGTGGGTTCTGCTATATTTTAGTTAGATTAAACTAGGTCATATTAGATTAAGATCATTTAATTGGGCCTTCTCATAAAAAGTAGTCCATTAGGTATAAAAGTTAGAAACCAAAGCATAACTTGTATCGAGCTAGACCAGGTGGGCCTTGTGCATAATTAACTAAGTAAGTTAGGTTAACAACTTTAAGGATGGACTAGACTTGAAAAAAATATGCTAGACTTAGGAAGACCTCACATGTTGTAGTTCTTGATTTGTAGAAATATAATTGTTCCATTTATAGGAATAGCTCGTTAAACAATAAAATTAAAGACAAATATACACAAATAAGGAAGTTGGCTTCCAAATCCATCTCTGGATTTCTGACGTAAGCTCCCTTATGGAATCGAGAAACGTCAGTCATTAGTAAAAATTTCCCAGTGAATTACCTGGGTGGCGACTCCCATCTCCGTGATAGTCTTTGTGACTAGTTAGCGTGTTCCTGATTAGGTTGAAAAGCCTTGCAGTGCCATAGTCACTAAAGACACTTGGGTTCGTATTCGAAACCGCTGCCCATAAAAAGGTTAGCAATCACATTAAAGACAAGGGATATATAAGGTATCATACAACCATCCTTCCACTCTTATTACTCCCACACACAGTTCAAGATAAGTCTCTCTTTCTTAGGATTTTTTATTTGGGCTTACTATCAACAGGGATAGTAAGCACTAACATGCATGTCAATAGTTCTCAAAGTAGTTTAAACAAAGCAGGTGATATTTTTCAATATAAGGGTAAAGCCCTATATATTTTGGGCTAAGGCCTTTCAAGATGTACGCTTCAAAATCTTATAAAGGAAAATATCTCAAACAATAAGAAATTAGGTACATAATGGAGATTTTTACTGTCATTATCATGGGCTAAGTCTTGGATAAGGATAAAGCCTCCCACAAATCAAATACCCTCCCTTTGCTCGTTTCCCCACTTAAGGGTCCAAGTGATGATGGAAATTTACTTGCAATTGTGAGTGATGGTTAGCCAGTGTCGTAATCCAATGTTCAAGTGGAGCCAAAGAACTACTAACTGACACCATCAGGGCTATAGAGACCAATGTGCATAATGTGTGAAAATGGTGTAGTGATGCAAGAATAAACTATTAAATGATAAAATTAAAGGAAAGAATACACTAGAATCAGCTTCTCTTATCTCTAATAGAGTCGCCACTACGGGCAGCGGTTTCGGGTGCACACCAAATGCCCTTTGTGACTACGACACTGCAAGACTTTTCAACCTAATTGGAAACACACAAACTACTCATAAAGACTAGTGCGAAGAAAGGGAGTTGCTACCTAGGTAAATCACCTAGACATTTTTACTTCTTACATGGCATAACTAGATTCCATAAGGAAGCATCGCCACATCCAGAGATGGATCTGGAAATTAACTTCTTTATTTGTGTATTCCTACCTTTAATTTTATTAGTTAATAATCTATTCTCTATAAATACAACCATTTTATTTATTAAACCCAAGTTTACCAACATTTAATCCTAAGTGGGCTACTTTTTACATAGAAAGCCTATTTTAATCTCCTAAGTCTAAATGGGTTAGTTTATTAATTAAACATAGTAGAGCCAATCTAACTCCAATTGAGTTTATGATTAGGCCTAATTTCCATGTTATTAACCTAATGATCTACAAGTTTTATGTCAAAATCTAATTTTAAAGCCCTAAGTCTATATGAGTTATTTTTTTAATTAACAATAAAAAAAAAAAAAGCAAGTATTTGTCCACCATTAACAGATTACAGATAAAGAAAGTAAGAAAAAGCAAAGAAAATAAAAATTACATCCCCAAAAATTAAAATAGGTAAAAACTAACAAAAACTAATAAATTAGGTAAAACTAGTAAAATCCAATCATCATGTGAAGATCCAGTGAAAACTATCAAAATCGGGCAACTTAGGGACGAACAGTCGATTGGCTGTGTCATAGAGTCGATTAGTTCTACGTACAGTCGATCAACTATTCATAGAGCCAATCTACTCTAGGGTTGGTTCTAGGTCAATTCCCAAAAACAATAACTTTAAACTCCCCGATAAATGATGTACATGCATAAAAAAACACAAGGTAACGATTAATATATAGTAAAACTCACTAAAATAAGTAAATAAACAATTACTAGGTCAAAATAGCAATAATGGATTTTTAAATGGTGAACAATAGGTAATTGGCTCAAAAGCATATTTAAACTAATACTCAACTAAATATGGAAATGTAATTCAAACTTATAAAGAACGATAATTTTTCAATCCTAACCATGCAATTCTAAAGAGAATCATGGCAAAGACTTAAATCCAACATGCAATCTCATAACAGTCATCAAATTCAAATTCCTAGCATGTAGAAGTAATAAAATTAACATCAATTCAATAAATCATCATGGTAAAGTTTGAAAGCAATCATGTGAAACATATAATTGATAGTAAATTCAATACCCTAAACATGTTAGTAAAATACAAAAGATAATCATAGAGAAAAGAAGATGATGAGATGATTGTTTAATAAACCCTTAAGTTGTCAGCGTATTATACAGATTCTCAAGTCTTAGGAGTATAGGAGGAGGTTGATCCAAAGATGTGGTAGAAATTCAGAGTGTTTTAGAGTTTGTGTTTTTTTTTTCTGAAATCACAGTATGTTCACCAACTTACCAATCGTTCTGTCTGCCAAGAATTGTCAACCCCCTGGCCTAGGGTTTCCTTTTCTATTTATAGAGGAAGTGGAGGAAACCCTAGAGGCCAAGATAATTATCCCTTTAATTATCAATAATTCAAAGGAATTATTGATAATTAAAGGAATTTATCAAAACCCTTTTATGAAATAATACATATAGGTTTTTTAGATAAATAAAATAATTATTGATAAATATCCATTTAAATATATAAAAAAATTAAAACCTAGATAATTATCAACAAAACCTTTTAGAAAGTTCAATTTTATAATTATCAACGTTTAAAATTGACAAACACTAAAAAACGATGTGAAAATTTGAGTTTCGGGCTAATCTGCTCTGTATACACAAAGTCGATTAGCTCTAGGTTGGCTAATTTCAGAGATTTTTACAATTTAGTTCCTGTATTTGTTAATTTGTTCAATTTCGACCCCAAAACTTAATTTTTTGATCAATTTAGTCTAATTTGATTTTGAAAAGTGATATTTAACTCAATTACTCATAATCCTAACTGGATTTCTACTTTCCTCAATTATGTGAGACTTGAAAGGAACAACAACTTTTATTAATGAATTTTTCGTAGTTCCCTCAATATCGAATACTTATAGTTTCTTAAACAATAAAAGAGATTAGCAGAACTAATAAACCCATAAACTAAATAAATATAATTTTTAGATATTGAAACGTCCAATAATCTGATTAGACCTATGTGGTGCCTTTTGCACGAATTAGAAGTTTGTCTATGAGTTATGATATTTTAATATTTTGGAGAAGAAAAATACTAAACATCCATTTTTTTGTCGCGCCTCTTGCCAATCTAATATCATATCTAATATTTTTACAAAATTATCTTTTGATTTTAAAATATTAATGGGCAGTTTTGAAAAGTATTAAATAGATAAAAGGGAGGACAAGGAAAGATGGCCTACGTAACATTTCTTTTTGGAGAAATTTTTTGCTGGAAAAATATTATTTTTCTGTTTTAGAGAATGCAACACCAACATGACAAATGTCCTTTCGTTGGCCATAATTCTTCGCTATAACCCATCTTTCATTCTTATTGACTTGACAAAGTGCACTTTTCGGCCGTTTGATTCTAAAATAAGCCTCCGAAACGAGAAATATCTTAAATTATAAGAAAGGATTCGCGAACTTAAGAAAGAAGGCAAATCTCTTTTAAATAAAAGAAAGCGCCAGCGGCAAGTGCTTCGAAAGCGACGTAGGAGGAAGAGTGTTGTCTGATGAGAGATTTATTAATGAGGACGCTAATTTCAAAGATGTTAAGACTTTGAGAACATAGTCATGGAGACTAGTGCGGCTTCAAAGAGTATAGAATGATGTTGTTATGTAATAATTGTTGTTTCTTGTCTTGGAAGTTGATGGAGTGGCAGAAATGATGGTGAAGTGAGAGTAAGAGTCTATAGAGGTTAGCTGTCTTGGTTTGGATGATGAGCACACAATTGGAAGGGTATTCTTTTAGATTTTTATTTATGTTAATATGATATGGCTAGCTTTCTAAGTGTGTAAGAAAGCCTCACAATGCTGATCAATATTCAAATAAGCAAAATATGCAACAGGAACCACATTGATGGGGCCGTATATCTTGCATAGTGGACCACATTGTAATGTAGTCCGGCTAGTACAACACAATTTTTTTTTTAATTTATATTCATTAAATAGATACTAAATATTCATTAATTTATATTCATTAAACTTGTACTAAATATTTATTGTTTATTAACTTTATTTTACTAAAACGATATTTGTACCATAATATAAATATTTGCAAGATAATTTTAGTTTGATGTTTTATGTGTTTACTAACTATATTAGATCATTTATATGTCCATTTAAATAAATTAATACCATTAACAAAGTAATGAATATGATACCTATAAATAATGAATACTTATATCAATAATAAAATTATTTCCATATGCATCACATAAAAAAATGGATCTAACTTTCATAAAGAATCAACATCAATTTTATATGAAAATAAATGTTTCATAGTAATTTGAGAAACATATATAAATTTATAACTATTGAATTGACAATAATAAATTAATGAACATGTAAATCATAAATGATGAATATTATTTACTAAAATAATAAACATCTAAAAATTGATTGAATACAAAATGAACATCATTGTAGTAAATAATAAGTATTATCTTATAAATGATGAATATTAATATTCATTATAAAAAGATAACATCTTTTATTATAAAATTATCAATTATACGTTGATGAAATATTTAAATTGTGAAACATTTAAAAATTAGTTTCATTCGCTAATAATATAAAAAATTAATGTACAAAGAGTTCTTAAGAATTATGTTAAATTAGTTTTATTGATAATTTATCTTATGATTTACCGAAAATATATCGATTTTAATTCTCCAAAGTATGACTATTTAAAAAATAAAAAATATGTTACTAATTATGTCAATTTTTAAATTTTATATACCAATAATATATATATATATATATATATATATATATATATATATATATTAACTTTCAAGATATAAATTTTTTAATATGTGTTATTATATTTCGGCATATTTTGATATTTGTACTATTTTAACATAAAAATTTAAATTTATACATAAAAAATTAAAAAGACATTAAGAATATTTAATTTATTACTATTTATAGAAATATTATATTTACATTATTAGTTAAACTCAAAATAATTATGACAATCATATAATTATAATTTATATTATGATAATTCTAAATTTAAAAAAAATAAAATAAAACAACTAAAATGCCAGACACAATCTCATAATATGTTCCTGCCTCGATCCACACTACAAAGTGAACCAGGATCAGGGCATAAATTGCTCATATTGATATGTTTGTTTTCCGTCCAAACAGTTATCGAACAAAAATTTATCTAAACACCAAAATAGAAAGAATCAAAAAAGTTCAAACGCCTGCTAGTTAAAACAATCAAAAAGTCTAGACGCCACTAATTATCCTTGCCAGTTATAAATATGAGTATTGGATCTGAGGTCCTTCAGTATCATTTCTTGTAAATGGGTCAAGGCATAATCGCAATTTCATCAGGCTAGGGCACCTGCAGTATCCGTCAGTGCCTGAATATGGATCCAAGCTGAAACTAGCTGCAAGCAATTTCATTAGGCCAGACTACCTGGTTTAACTTGTTTGGGCTTTTGTAATTTCTGGCGAAGCATGAACCAGAAGAAAATGAGTTATAACTAACAAAGACGAGGAAATAATCCCAGGAACAGAAACCAAAGGAAAGCTTGCATTATCGCTTGATAACAATACAGGATAGAGATAGCACACTGCAAGGCCTTGTTTTAATACAAGGCAATGGAAAACACTGGATTTTCAAACCACCATATTAGGCTGGCACCTTTTTTTTGGGGTTTACTTCTACATATAAACTACAGGCTTTATACATCACAGACTAAATTTCAAGTGCACTACACTGCTACAGCTGCATTTTTTAGGCCTTCACCAATCGCTAGCTTGAGATTGTGAGACCAGGAGGGCTAACCTCCATCATCCTTGGCATACTATCAATGATCTTTGGCGGCACCATTCCTGCACTTGCAACAGCAGCTGCTGCCTGTTTTCCATAAGCTGAAAGATGGACGCCTAATGCAGCCCTGCCAGAAGGATCAAGATTATCTGACCATGCAGCATCCCATTCAACAGCTTTGGCAGTGCTGCATGCTATACTTGCTCCCCCGGGAACAGTCAGCCTGGCTGAGTTCTGAAAATTGATACAATGAAATTAGTATCAGACACCATTTGTATAATGCAGTCTATACTAGGATTGACATGAATAATCCAATTGATACCTGTGGGAAGAACCTTTCAAAAATCATTCTGTAGTAATATGCTTCCTTGGTAGTAGGGGTATTATGAGTGAAGATGTGCTCAGCATTTTGTATCATCTTATCAGTCACCTGAAAATACAATTGAGTAGCAGTTAAATACGCCTACTAAATTATTCTTCAAACTGCAGGGGAAATATAAGTATGCCAGTGAATCTTATAGCATCAAGATAAATACATGTTCTGCAGCATGAGCTTTGAGGCCATCAATCCAGCTATAGCCAACACCATCACTAAATTGCTCTTTCTGTCTGTACAAGATATGCTGCAGGTAATCAAACAAGACAAGTTAATTTAAGCAAGCAATGTAATTTATGAATATGAAAATAACAATTGCTATGTGCTGAAACCTTCGGCAGATAAGGATGCTCCTCATCATCAAAAGCTCTTCTAAGAACCCATTTTTCAATGCGTCCTTCCTCTGGCTTAATCTGAAATTGATTGAAAATTACATAAACAGAAAAACCATCAGTAAATAAGAATTGCCACGATAGCAATTTATATTTTTTTAAGAAAAAATCAATGAAGAAAAAGGAGAATTACAGAGAAATAATGAAATTTACCATTTTCGACTCAGGACCAATAGCCATAGCAACATTAATAAATTCCTTATCTAAGAAAGGGATTCGAGCTTCCAAACCCCATGCTGATGTTGCCTTGTTAGCTCTTAAGCAGTCATACTGATGAAGAGCCTTTATCTGCATATGCATAAAATGAACACAATGATATCAAGTCTCATGTTTTGAAGATTTTGACTGAAAATAATTGTGCCATATATGAACAAGACAGCTACCTTGTGACATGTTTCACGGTGAAACTCTTCCTTATTAGGTGCCTTATGAAAGTACAGATACCCACCAAAGATCTCATCAGAGCCTTCACCAGAAATGACCATCTTGACTCCAAGTGCCTTGATCTTCCTTGCCATAAGGAACATAGGAGTGCTTGCTCTGATAGTTGTAACATCATATGTTTCAATATGGTAAATGACATCTTCAATAGCATCAATACCATCCTGTCATATCCCAAAGACAAATAATCACTTTCCTTGCATCTGATAATTGGGGAGAAACTAAGAAACATTAAAACACTGTTTAAGCTTTCATACCTGAACAGTGAAGTGAAATTCATGGTGAACAGTACCCAAATAATCTGCTACTTCTTTTGCAGCCTTCAAATCAGGTGAACCCTGCTTAACAGATAAAAAATTGTTAAAACTGAAGTCGCAGAATATTTGAAATCTTAAGAAAAAATTTATTACACTCACCTCTAGGCCAACACAGAAAGAATGGAGCTGAGCTCCCCATTGCTTGGCAGCTTTTGTGTCGGCCAAGTGGCGAGCAGTGATAGAGGCAACCAATGATGAATCCAAGCCCCCGGATAACAGAACTCCAAAAGGCACATCGGTCATAAGCCTTTTAATCACAGCCTGCAACATATTACACAAACAATAACATTAATCAAAACCAACTAAGAAATGACCCGATTGGTATTCACATGTGAGAATTGAAAAGTTTCGCGACGACGATCCTACAGTTTAGCACAGACCATAAGTCATACATTTTCAAATGCTCGTCTTAGAGCAAGTGGGTCATACGGAGTTGATGGAATTGCTTCCGAGAACCATGGGGGATTATACCATCGCCTTAATCCACCTGACTTGCTCGAGTACAAATGACCAGGTGGAAAGCACTCAAAATGTTCACAATCATCATTCAGCCCCTTCAGTTCAGACGATATCCAAATAGAACCTGAAGATAATTCACCAAGAACCAATTCTGATCAAAATTGAACCATACCATCCAACTAAAAATAGAATTACTCACAGAGAAAAACTATAGATATTACCATCAAGGCCCCAGCCAATATAGAGGGAGGTGATTCCAATGGCATCACGAGCAACAATGAAACTATTGTCTCGTGTATCAAGAAGCACAAAAGAAAACATTCCATCCAACATGTCTACAAAATCTTCACCATATTCCTCGTACTAATTCAAACACAAGCACGATCACAGTCAAGATTAATCAGTTCAATTTCGATGTAAAATGAATATAATACTATCATTGCACCCACCAGATGGGCAATCACATCACAATCACTTCCCGTCCGGAACTTGTGATGGCTCAATTTCTTCCTCAGCTCTTCATGATTGTAAATCTCCCCATTCACCTATTCATCGTTATTAGTGCAATGTCATTAGCAACAGTTAGTGGGATTACAGAACAAGGAGATGCGAACTTGAGGACTTTACAGACACCAAAAGAATACCGACGAGGTAAAACAAAAAGGGTAAATTATAATCTGTTCTCTGTTTTTTCCTTTATATAGATAAAATAATGAGGTAACTACATTGTGCCGCTGACTTTTAATACATTATACAAATTGCTCTTTGTGTAAATTTTACTATAGCAAAATTAAACTTCCCTTAAATTTTTATAAAATTAACTAATAACTCCATGCATCTGAAAGTGAAAGAACTATGATAAAATATAAAATTACAAATTAATCATTAAACTTCTTATTAAATATTAGAATGGTCTAAAATTAATTTCATCACATTTAAATAAAATTCTTGTTTTCAGTATAATTTAATTCTAATATTATTAAATAATAATATAAATAAATATCTCTAACTATAAATATGTATTCTATTTTAATAATTCAAATTAAATTACATGTTAATTTGACAATTTTTCTCTAAATATAGATTTTTTAAAATATTTAAATTTTTAGGATTTAGTTGTGCTAAAAGCTAGAGCAAGTAAAAATATTAATTTATTTATTTATTTTAAAACTAACTATTATTTCTGCTAAAATTAATAATTTCACTTTAACAGAATAGAAATAAATTAATTTTAGATGAATTTTATATTTAGTAAAAGTTTGAGAAACAAATTATAATTTTATTTTTTAATTGAGTCTTTTAACTCAATTGATGTTAAATGTTAGTAGTTAATTTTGTAAGAATATAAAAATAATTAATATAATAAATTCAACATAAATAGATAATTTATATATTAAATAAAAATTAAGAGATAAACAGTAATTATTCTAAAATTATTTTTAACAGGTGCAACTAGTTATTTAAGAAAAGTGACTTACAGTGACAACAATGGCTTTGTCTTCATTATAAAGGGGCTGATCACCAGAGGCGGGATCTATGATAGCAAGACGTTGATGTGCCAAGTAAGAGTCTCCGTGCTGATATAGACCACTCCAGTCTGGGCCACGGTGCTTCAATCTGTTTGCATTTCAATTTCAATTTCTCATTGCCTTGTGTGTCTCCAATTTCATGTTCCCACTTTTTGGAAAAAATTTTATTCTATCTTCAATAATTACTTTGCTTAATATATATACTCAGTTGCCTGAAATTCTAGCTAATTTATCTTAAATTCGAGTCCATAAACTTTAGTCATCCTCCTCAAAGTAAACTTTTGTCATCCTCCTCAAAGTAAAGGGTGTAATTTGAGACAGCTAGAAATTATAATCTTATTTAAATTTTTTACACCAGTTTCTCAAAATAGAGATCATAATCACATATATGTTTTAATTGATTTTATCCTTTTGTGAGTCCACAAATAGTCTTTTTAATATTATTCTTAAAAGCTTATAAATAATTTCCTAAATTTTCTAAAAAGATCACAAGAGAATAAAAGAAAAATTTATGTGAAAAAGTTACGACAAACTGGAATTATTAACATCAGTAAAAGTTTTTCTTCATTTTCTATCACTAAATATTTGGTCTACTACATATAAAATCCAGACGGAGGATTCAGGTTCATCCTTGCTATTCCTAAGATAAAAACAAAACATCATGAAAAACATTTACCGACTTAAGCTTTAATACGACAAATATCGAATCGTTTCCTTCTCATTTATGACTAAAAGTTTTCGCTCCGAATGCGAAAATGTTTTAGACTCTCTTGTAGAATAGTATTAGTTTTGGTTTTGGTCTGTAAAATTTGGTCGCGCGTCGAGGCTTTGATAAATTGTGACAAATAGGTACAAACGATTTTTTTTTTTTTTAAGCACTACGAGACAAGACCGCTACCGACTCAGATTTCTAATCTGAAAAATCAAAAGAAAAAATAACTAGGTTATCACATTATAAGTAAAATTATTATGTTAATTACATGTAATCCAAGAATTTTGGAAGAACAAGGCTAAAACTGTAAGGAAATTACAGTGAAATATTTCATCATAAGTAAAATTATGCAAAACAATTATAATATATATGTAAATTCAAAATTTTTGGAAGACCACTGTAAGAAATTAGAGTGAAATGACTACAAGCTCCAATTCTTTTCTTTCTTTTGTATTTTTGAAAGCACTAGGACACGAGACAGCGACTGGACTCAGAAATTTAATCTAAAAGAAGCAAAACTAAAATGACAGAAAGCTAAAACTAAAAGCTATGGGCATATTCAGCCCTCTCTAATCAGTTCATCATTTGCGAGACAGAAAATGAAACTAAAACGGCAATGAATAAAAATGACAGAAAAAAAAAAAAGAAGATATTATTTGGTAAAAGAAAAGAGACAGAAAATTGCCTGCGAGAGAGCTCAAGAACTCGAACCCTTTTGGCTTGGGAATCATCAGAGCAACCCAGAACAGCAAGTATCCCACACATTATTATTCTTATCACAAATATTTATTATAGTAAATAGATAATAATAATAACACTAATTACAATTATCTGAAACAATTAAAACAGTTATCAGAAGAGATTAAAAGATAGAAAAAGATCGAAATAAGAAGAGAGAAAGAGAGAGAAAGAGGAATAAGAGGAAGGTTTATAGGAGCAGAGAACACGTAGAGACGCTAGTTCTTCTGTTGAATGGGTATGTCTCCTCCAACCTCTAAAACCACGTATTTATAATGCAAAAAATTATTATTTTATTAATTATCATATTTTTCAACTTGCCGATAAGCGGCGTCGATTTTCTTCTCTCCCTACGGTTTTGGGCTTCTCTTTGGGCCCAGCGGGGCCGACACATGTGTATGACATGTTCACTACACGTGGTTGCCTTCTGCATAAGATCTTTTCTTTCTATTTTTTTTTCTTAGATTTTTAAAAAAGTCCGGGTGCTGGTACTTATCCATTTCCTAAGAATGTTCGCTCCATTCAACTGCTGACTCAGCCGATTATTAGTACCGGAGATTATCCAATAGAAATACAAATCTTACTGTAGATATGGAATAATATTTATTTTGTCCTTATTCAGTAGAAAGGTGAAAACCATTTGGATTTAAATAAAGTAGTTGTAATATTCGTACATTGCAATATTGTTCTTTTTATTTTAATTATAAAATAAAATTAATAGATATAATTTGATAAAATTTTTGATATTTAATATTTATAAAATTTTAAAAGTAATAACAAATTAACTATTTTTAAATATATTTAATTTTTTAAAATCTAAAATATTACTAATATAATAATCTAAAAATTATTTTAAAAATTATTTATTAATTAATTCTAATTATATAATTAATTTATTAATATAATTAACATCAATATTTTTAAAATTAAAAAATTATTATATAGTTAAAATATTATTATATAATTAAAAAATTAACTTATTATTAAATATAATATTTAGAATATATTTAAATATTATTCCTGAGAATTAAAATTATTATCTAATTACAAAATAATTATTAGTTAAAATGAGAGAAATGTTGTGCTAATGAATTTGAAAAGACTAAGACATCATCTATGTAAACGATAGTGAATGATTGATGATCACGAAAAATGTCATTCATAATTTTTTAAAATTCCGATGGTGCGTTTTTCAATCCAAATGGCATGATATTCCATTCATAATGACCAAAAGGTACATTAAAACCAATTTTGTAACGATCCTTTTCATTAATTTGGATTTGCCAAAAACCTGAACAACAATTAATTAAATTAAATGATAAAGATGATATTTTGAACCAAATAAATTTAAAATTAGCTAGTCTGTCCTTGGAAGATAAACCTTCTGTTAGTGTACTTAATTCTGATAATCCTGAACAAAATGAAGTTAAAAATTTAGAAAGTCAATTTGTTAACGATAAATTTGAAATAAATAAAATATACCATAATAGAGGTTTTGACAAACCTAGGACTAGACATTACTATCCTAAACCTACTCCTCCAGATGTCTTGTTTGAGGAAAGAGTTAGCTTTACTCAAGCAAAATATGATGGAGATTCTGTTTATGAATGGAACTTAGATGGTCTGTCTGAATATCAGATTTTAAATATGTTACAAGAAATGACCATGGCATGTACTTCGTACAGAGCCAGATCTGTAAATAATACTGATAAAAAAAATAGCTCAGATGTTAATATCTGGCTTCACTGGTCAATTAAAAGGATGGTGGGATAATTACACCTCCTTAGAAGATAAATCAAAGATTTTAAATGCTAGGAAAATAGTTATAAAAACTGAAAATCAAACATCTATTCAAACTGAAGAAGAAGATGCTGTAGCAACTTTACTTTTTGCTATTACAAAATGTTTTGTTGGTGAACCTAATCAATATCAAATTCGATCTTCTGAAATTCTTTCAAATTTAAATTGTCTTAAACTTCAAGATTTTCGTTGGTACAAAGATGTATTTTTAACAAAAATTTTCTCTATAACTGATTGTAATCATAGTTTTTGGAAAGAAAAATTTATTGCTGGATTACCTAAATTATTCGCTGAAAAGGTTAGAACAAGGATTAGAGATTTTTATGGAAATACTATTTCTTATGATACTTTAACCTATGGAGAAATTATTAATTTTATTAATAACGAAGGCTTAGCTTTGTGTACTGATTTAAAATTAAAACCTAAAATTAAAAATGAATTTTCACAATCTAAAAAGGAGTTAGGAGATTTCTGTTCTCCAGCCGATTATTAGTACTGGAGATTATCCAACAGAAATACAAATCTTATTGTAGATATAGAATAATATTTATTCTGTCCTTATTCAATAGAAAGGTGAAAACCATTTGGATTTAAATAAAGTAGTTGTAATATTCGTACATTGCAATATTGTTCTTTTTATTTTAATTATAAAATAAAATTAATAGATATAATTTGATAAAAATTTTGATATTTAATATTTATAAAATTTTAAAAGTAATAACAAATTAACTATTTTTAAATATATTTAATTTTTTAAAATCTAAAATATTACTAATATAATAATCTAAAAATTATTTTAAAAATTATTTATTAATTAATTCTAATTATATAATTAATTTATTAATATAATTAACATCAATATTTTTTAAAATTAAAAAATTATTATATAGTTAAAATATTATTATATAATTAAAAAATTAACTTATTATTAAATATAATATTTAGAATATATTTAAATATTATTCTTGAGAATTAAAATTATTATCTAATTACAAAATAATTATTAGTTAATATAATATTATTATCTTATTAGAAAACTATTTTATTAATTAAAATAATTTTAAAACATAATATCAGTGTTTAATTAGCAATGTAATTTATGAGTCAATAAAATAAAAAAATTATATAATTAAAATAAAATTTTTATGTATTAAAAATAAAATTTATATAAAAATTTATATCTTAGAAGTTAATATATATATATATATATATTAATATTTTTTTAATTTAATTAATTATTTAATCGCATATTTATATTATAATTTTAGTCATAGTTAATGATATAAATCAAATTTACGGAAAAAATCTAAATGTTTCTTCAATATTCTATAATTTTTTATAATAATAATAATAATAATAATAATAAACTAATAAAAATAAATTCTCTATAATTTTTTATAATAATAATATATAAAAATAAATTTAATATTTTAAAATTATATAGTCTAACATTATAAAAATTCTTCTAAAAATATTTATTAATAATTATTAGTATTATATAAATTAATAGTATAAATAAAATTAATTTATTATATAATTAAAATCAATATATTAATTAATATTAATATTAAATTATTTTTGAAAATAGCATTTTAGAATAAGAATGTTATTTAATTAAAATATTAATTTGATAATTAATTTGAAATTAAAATAATTATTTAATTAAAAATATAATTTATTAATTAATAAATTAATAAAAGAAGCCATAAAACTATAAATAAATTTGAATTATATATATTAAAGATAAGTATAAATATTAAAATAAAATTTTATATGTTATATGTTTAGTGTCAAAAGAAACTTTTGTACTTTGTAGTTATTATTAAATTTACCATAGTTTTATTTTTATTTTGATTTTAACTTCTAGTGAAATTATAAACTAAATTTATTAAAGTGATGTAAATTCTAGTGATTACAAGAAAAAAAAATTGATTGAGTAACTATATAAAATCAATAAAACTCAAACATTAAAAGAGAAATTTAATTTAATATATTTAAATAATTATATTTTAGTAATAGGATGAATATATTATTGGCTCAACTATTCTTTATTATTGTTAGAATTTACGTCCTTTTCAATAATTTTTACAAATAGTTCTATTATTTCTCAAAATTAAAATTAATACTCAATTATAATTTTAAAATTTAGAATTTAATATTCATTAGAATATGTGAAATTTCAATAATTTTAATATGTGAGTTTATTGAATACTAAAATTTAAATTAAATTTTTGAAAATGAATTGCTAAATATGATAATAAATAAAAATATAATAAGATTTTTTTATAGTGATACATTTACCAAATAAAATTTATGTTTATAAAAAGTTTATAATTTAACGATGGTTTGAGTATTAAAATTATTTTTAGACTTAATATCTAATTTTACAAATAAAATTATATAAACTAGAGACAAAAAAATGTTAATTTATTGTAAAATAAATATAGCACTATATATATTTTTAAAGTTATATATATAAATATTATTATATAAATATTTTTTAAAATAAAATTTAGAAATTTAAAATTTACTATGATCCAAAATTTATTACTAGTTATAATATACTTAAATTTAAATTATTTTTTTACTATTATACTATCTCAAATATCGCTATACAAATATTTTTTTGTATAATCAGAAATTGAATTTCTTTTTTTTTTAATAAGACAATAAGAAAAGAAAAGTCAATTTGTGGAAAAGTAATTATTCAAATTACACGTGTCTATTAGTGGGATGATAGGGACCCCAAAATGTTGGGGTCTCCCCGCTATTGATATGACTGTGACTGCACACATTTGGCAGTTTACATGACTTTTATTGTTTTTCAGAGGAAGTACGAGTACAGGCAGGACGAAGTCATTACTTGTTCCTAAAGATATTTAAAAAATTTAGATTATTTATTCATTGTAAAAGGTACAAAAATCCCTTCAAAAAATTGGGGGAGAATAATTAGACTCCTATACCTCATTTTGTTTCAATTTCATCTTTAATTTTTTTTAAAGAATTAAAGTAGATCCAAATTATTAATACCGTCAACTCCTTTATTAGCAGTGTGAGTATTTAAAATATAAACTGCTAAAATTATGATATCTAACTTTCTTTTTTCCTTTTAAAAATAAAAATATAATTAATTAAATTCTCCTTTTTAAAAAATCAACTTCAACTTCCGACCATTGCCAACCTTGTTACAAGCCAATGACCGCCCCACTTTCTCCATCTTCTCCATCAATAATAACAATAGCAGGACTACCCAACCAATAACCAATAGGACAAGAAATGAAGAATGAGGTGATGGTTATTTTCTCACCATTGCTGTCGTTGGTTCATTATCACTGCTGTCGACGTTCATCACCCTCGCCACTGCTGCTATTCATCTGCTATCAATAGCTTCTCAACTCCGTAGATGTTGCTATCTTTTTCGTTATTATTTGCTCTCTATTTCTTAGCTTACAGATCTAACCCCTATTTCTTATTGTAAATATCTCTCGCTAACTCTCTAAAGACAGCAATTGGTTTCCAATTGATGGACACAGACACCACCAACGACAATTCAAAACAATTTTAAAATCAAAACTCAACCCATTCTTTATTGTTACAATCGCTACTGCTTATATCTTTTCTCAATCTATGTCAATTTCCCATCGCAAAAATTTAAGTCATATATAAAAAAGAAAAAGATTAAAACTCAGTTAGCAGAAATTCTTATGCAGTGCTGCAATGGAAAAGTCACTTTTTGATTATGGGTTTTGAGGTGGTGATCATTGCTTTCAGACTGTTCCTCAGCTTTGCATCAAGTAAAGGTTAATTTGTATCAAGTAAAGATTAAAATATTATTAAATTTTCTACCGTTCAATCTCAGAAAAAAAAAAAAAGTAATTGATGTTACACGACACTTCAACTATTTAAAAAAAGAATTTCAACGGACACGTTAACTCATTAATATCCCAAACTCACATGAGTCTATTTGCACGTTACTTGTACCCCTCTTCCTTTCTCCTCTTTCACTGCTTCTCTCTCACCTGTTTCAGTCTTTTTTGACCAGATCTATTTCACTCATTTAGATTGTACAAATACTGTCATCATTACATCTTTTATTATACAATTAACTTAATTATATGTTTCTTTAAATTACTAGGATCTTATATGAGGAATAGAACTCCATTTTTTTCTGAGATTTATCTCATACATTTTAATAATTTTTTTTTATTTTTAATAAAAATAGACAATTCCTAAGAAGAGGAAGACATAAAAATGGGCAACTGTCTTTCAGAAAAATGTTTTTCTTTTATTAGATTCAATATATTCTAATGTTATATTTAGTTGAAATTTATTAAAGAATTTATTTTATTTAAGAAAGTATATAAAAGAAAAAATAAAATAGAAATAATAAAATTAAAAATAGAAATGATAAAGTTGAAAGAAATATTTTAGTAACAAACTAATATGAAATTTATTTGCAAATTCTACATATTTTGGTAAAATGTAATTTAGTTATAACCAATTTTATACAAATTTAAATATACAGAATTTTAAATTAACTTTTACTTTATTCAAAGCATGTAAATTTTAGATTTGCAAATAAATTTCATAAATTTTATGAATTTCAACAAAATACAATATAATACTCTTCCACTAGTTGAAGCAGTAAAAACACCAATGTCTTTCTATAGAACCCATGTCTTAATATTTGACAAATACCACATTTTTTTCTTATGTACAAGTACAAATACCACATTTGATAAATATCAAGACAACAAGAAATGGTTGTGCCATAGAATCTTAACGTGTTTATTTATAAAAAATTATATTAGTTTATTAAAAAAAAATTTAAATAAAAACAGAAAATAGAATTTTATATTTTTTGTGCTATTTTTCTAAAATGAAAATAGAAAGCAGTTTTTTATATTTTCAAAATTATAACTAAATTTGAAAAAAAATTTAAAAACAACTGTACCATGTTTAACATGTTTTCTTTATTTTACTTTATATAAGAAATCACTTGTTTTCAAATATAAATAAGGAATTCTCATTTCATTTATTCCATGTCTATCTTTTAAATATATTATCTAAAAGATAATAATTTTTTTCATAAAATAAACATATTTTACAAATTTTCCATGAAAATAAACTTTAAAAATTAGAAAATGGAAATGAAAATAAATCTCTACAAATAAACGGGCCCTCAAGAGCTCAAGGCAACGTGAATGTCTTATTGGCAATTTGCTAGCTTTGATCTTAACCAGTTCTCTGAATTCTTCAAATGGAGCAACGTTCACTTCATGTTATGGACTTAACGTGAATGTCCTGTTGGCAATTTGCTAGCTTTGATCTTAGCCAGTTCTCTGTATTCTTCAAATTTAGTAATGTTCACTTGCATGTTATGGACTTTAAGAGAGAATGAGCAATGAGCAATATTTTGTTGCTGGAAATCTGATGAGAGAGAATGAATACAAGGAGAGAAGGAGTGGAAGAGAAAAGAGAAGTGTGGAAATAGACTCGTGTGAGTTTGAGATTCGTTAATGAGCTGATGTGTCTAATTTAATAAGTTGAAGTTCTTTTTTTTTTTAATAATTAAAGTGTTATGCCATGTCAACCTTTCATTTATCAAATATAATAGAACTAGATCACATATAATTTTATAATACTCTAATTAAAATCCATGAAGTAATGATAAATTGAAATTTAACAACCTTTGTAATACTATGTCTAAATGAGGGACAATGTATGCAATTTATCCTTTTGTTAATTTCAGCAACACGTGTGGAAATGGAAATTATGCAGTGAGGTGAGGAATGTGAGAATGAATAGAAAGAAATTTTGTTGTCTTTTTCTTTTTTCGTTGTCTTTATGATTTTTTTTTCTCTTTTCGATTAGGTTATCATTCTCATAAATAACTTTCTAATTTTCTGTTCTGATTTTCAGTATAGTACAACATTTGATAAAATTTTGAAATCCGATATCAATTTGAGTTAATTGAATTTTTTTAAATAAAAAGACATTATTAAGTTAAAATAAAAAATGAGGGCTTAATTGTTGTTCCTCAATTTATTGAGGAGCTTCTTTTTTTTAATCATTCAAGCATCGTTAAAGGGACAGAAAACGAAACTCGATAGGTTATTCCTACTAACTTTTTCTACATGTACATTGTATATGATTATAAATTATTATTTAATAGTACTCAATTTATTCTTTTATATTTATATAAATAGAAAAATCAATCATATAGAATTATTATAAATAATTAAGAATAAAAGAGATAATAATGAGTTTTTGGAAAATGTGATTTTTACTAAAAAATAATAAAAACTAAAAATGGTAATTAAATCTTTTTGGCGGTAAGAAAGTCTTTCTGCATAGTTTTAGCAAGAATTATAGTTAGTCATCATACTCATAATTGTTGAATAAATATTCACAAATAGGTAGCTTGACTAGACCAATGAAAATATGAATAATAAAGTATGTTGAATTATTGATTCTATTATATACAATTGGCTAATACTCCTATATAAGTTATTAGCATTTTAAGCATCAATAATATTTAATAATTATTGATTTAATACGTGGCATGTAGGCGAACTTGTATGAATTTCGGTTAAAAGTCCTTCCATTTATAGTTTATTTTTCTATCAAACAATATAGGTTGATATTATATATATATATATATATATATATATATATATATATATATATATATAAAAGGTATTTTAGTACTCCAATAGTATGTTTTATATATATAATATATGAAAATATGTGTTTATTATCTCACTTTAATTTTATTGTCTAATTTCATATATCAATAACAAAAAAAAAAAATATAAGCTAAAAATTCATAAATGGACTTAAAAGGAGCTCTTGCTGCCAAGACCTATAATTAGAAGCGCGTGGACTACTAACTTCACAAGCCTGCCAAATATATAAACACCCAAGGGAGATTAATTAAGTCTTTTACGTAATTATTGATCATTGTCAGTTATTTATTTTATTTATGATAGTAAAAAAGATAACTATTAAAGGTGTTATACTTAGAGAATGACTCTATAAAAGGAATTTCTATAAGTAGTGGAGATCAATTATATAACAGAAGACACAATTCAGTCTACATCGTCCCTTATTCCTCTCTTTGCAACTCTCTACAGTTCATCTTCTACAAACATTTAGCTTTAGTTTTGCATTAATCTTTGAAGATCTAAGAAGCTTTTTAAGAAGTGGAGAGTGAGGACCAATTATCTTCATATCTTGAAGAATTTCTGGATTTCGAAGGCCTTTTATTTTTATGTCTTTCTGTTTAATTTCAATGATCGTTGGATTAAATATGTAAGACTGATTTTTATAAGTGTTTAGTTTAGCTTTTTACTTATGTATGAACCTTGTTGTTTATTTATTTAATGAATGATTTTTTTATCTTCATTTCTTTATTAGTTTCAATGATTATTGTTAGTTGACCATCATATTAATTTAATAATAATACTTGTTATAAAAATATCTAGGTTTAATGTATTAAAGACACCATCTTTACTTCAATCTATGTTAGTATAATAAACTTAAGTTGCATCATTAGTTTGAGTAACTTAGGAAAAAGACACATCACCATTAGGGCTGAGCATGGATCTTGGTAATTTCCGCCTGAACTGAATAACCATACCGAAAAGTACTAGAACAAAATTAATCAAAAGTTTTTATAATCGAACTGAACTGATTCGAAAATATTTTACTATTAGGGTATAGTACAAGTTCTTTAGTAATAACTGTACCATAATTGTACCTGAACTGAGCCGTTTTGTACTGATCCGAACCAAACCGTAGAACCAAACTTTTTATATATATTTATTAATAATTATATATGTTATATAAATAATACCTATAAAATATTAACTATATTACAATATACTTTATATTCTATAAAAAATATATGATATTATATATATAATATTTGTTGCATAGTATATACTATATTACTAATTTACTATATACTTAAGCTTTAATTTCTTTTTCACTAATACCATTTATTACAACAGTCAACTGTATGTCTCAAATATCAATTCATCGGCTTATCTCTCACACTTAAGCTCTCGATTCACAGACCTTAAACTAGCCATATCTCTCACACATAAAATTGAACTTATATTTTAGTGCTATGTAAAACTTGTAATGTTTTATTTTAATGCTAATCATCTGCAAAATATTATTATGCTAGCAATAGTAGATATTTTAATAATTTATATTTGAACATTAAATTACTAAATTTGCAAGTGGACTAAATTGCAAAGCAAGTTGTTTAAGAATGTGATTGCAATTCTATCTAATTCCAATTCTTATATTAGTTTCATTTGGATGTCAATCATATTTTTTTTAATATAATTGATCAAAGGTAAGATTTAAAGTTATGTTTTCTCTAAATGTTAGAACCGAAAGTAGTATCGAACCAAATTGTATTAAACTGAAAAATTGGTTAAATACGGTATAGTGCCATTTATGTTTGGTACGGTACTAGTACTTTAAATCTTAAAAGAATCAAGGTTTAGTACGGTACTGATGATTTATAAATAACCGAATTGGACTAATCTATCCTCAGTCTTAATCACCATCTCATTTATTAGATCTAAACTTAAGGTAAAATAAGGGAATTACTAAGTATTGGCTAGACTAAATATTACTTTATCATATAGTTTTCATTAATCATTTCATTTGCATATTTACTTTATAGTTTACTTAATTTCTTTTAAAATATTAAACTCTTCTCAAAATATTGGCTTAGAGTGTTTAGATTTATTCTTAAGTATCTTCATGTGATAGTTAGTCTTTATAATACATGCTCTATAGTTCATTGTGAGATCGTCCTTGTGGTGGATTTATCCTTACTATAATTCGGTTCGTACACTTGTGAGTACTAAGTTTGAGACATCAAGTTCTTGGCGTCGTTGCCGAGGAACTGTGTTAATATTATATTGATTAATTGTCAATTTTCGTTTCTTGTATTTTTGTATGTTGTTTGTTTACGTGTTTTTATTTTATTCTTAAATTTTATTTTTCAGTTTTTAAATCTGAAATCTTTCTTTTGATTTTGTATGCCTCGTAGAGAAACAAGATCAGTTGATTCATTAACTCAAAATCTCTACAATTTGAGATTAGTTGTTAAAAAGGCAAAAGAAGACCAAAAGGTAGAAAATGAGTTTGTATCTCCAAGGCTAGAAGAAGAAAAAGAATTTGAAGAAAAGGTTGAAATAACAGCTAATGAGCAAAGACAAGTAGCAGCTAAAAGGCAATTGGCTATGGAGGACTATGCTCGGACCATAATTGGTAACACTACTTCATGCATAGTTCTAGGTGACGCATCTAGGAATTTTGAACTTAAGAATATTCATTTTAAGTATGGGGATATTTGATAGGTTCCTATTATGTATATATATTTAAGGTATTTTAGTACTCTGATGATATGTTTTATATGCGTAATATGTGGAAACATGTGCTTATTACCTCACTTTAGTTTTATTGTCTAATTTCAGGTGCTAGTAGTCAAAAAGCGAGAATATAAGCTATATATTCATAAATGGGCTTAAATGGAGTTGTTGCTGCCAAGACCTAAAATTAAAAACACTTGGAAAACTAACTTCATAAGCCTGCTGAATATATAAAGGCCCAAGGGAAATTAATTAAGTCTTTTATATAATTATGTACCATTGTCAGCTATTTGTTTTATTTAGGATAGTTAAGAAAATAACAATTAGAGGTGTTATGTTTAGAGAAGGACTTTGCAAAAGAAATCTCTATAAGTAGTGGATTAATTATAATGATCGTTGGATTAAATATGTTAGGATCATTTTCATAAGTGTTTAGTTTAGCTTTTTACTTTTGTATGGACCTTGTTATTTATTTATTTAATGAATGATTTCTTTACCTTCATATCTTTATTAGTTTCAATTATTATTGTTAGTTGACCATTATATTAATTTAATAATAATACTTATTATGAAAATATCTAGGTTGAATGTATTAGAGACACCATCTTTACTTCAATCTATGTTGGTATAAAGAACTTAAGTCGCACCATTAGTTTGAGTAAGTTATGAAAAAGACACATCATCATATCATTCATTAAATCTAGGCTTAAGGTAAAATAAAGGGGTTATTAAGTATTGGCTAGACTAAATACTATTTTATCATATATAGTTTTCATTAATCATTTCATTTACATATTTACTTCATAGTTTATTTAATTTCTTCTATAAACATTAAACTCTTCTCAAAATATTGGCTTAGAGTATTTAGATTTATTCTTAAGTGTTTTCATGTGATAGTTAGTCTATAATATAATGCTCTACAATTCCTTATGAGATCGACCTTATGGTGAACTTAGCCTTACTATAATTCGGTTCGTACACTTGTGAGTATTAAGTTTGAGACATCAAGCTTAATAGAGAAATTAAATAACTTAAAAAACTTAATAGAGCATAAATTCACTTAATAAAATAAAACTGCAAAGTCCAAATGGTGATTTGTGAAATTTGCCTTCATAAATTTGTTATCATATCAACTTTTGAAATAGCCAATCAATAAATTGGACTTATGATATTTAATTTGTAAATATTGCTTAGTAATTAATTTAAATAAAATTAATTTATTAAATAAAGCTTAAATTATATCAAATCAAATATTTTATTGAACACTTATTTAAAGTTAAAAGAAAAATTTCTTTTGCCATATATAGTTTAAGCGTGCATAAATATATTTGACTAAATAAGAAGAAATATCTTTGTTCCTTGTATAATATTAATAACTATTTCCTCAAATTCTTCTATAAATAGTGTGTCTTAGGGTTCATATGACACGAAAGATTCAAGTCTCAAGGCGCTGAAACTCTAAAGCGTCAAATAAAGCTATGTAGAATTCTCTCCAAGCATCCAGACCATTAAGAGTGTTTAAATCTTTATATACGAATCTTCAAATATGTGTCCATGCTCGTTGTGGATTCAACTCATCTTCTTCACCAAATTGAAGGAGAAATCTTCTATAGTTTCAAGATCAAACTATATAAGACCTTGGATCAGTCAATGGAGGAGATAATCAAAAGACCTAATTTTTACATTTGTAGAAATTTTATATTAAAGATTTTACCCATTTTCTTGATTTTATTTATATTAAATTTGATATTTGGTTATCATTTTTTTGCCTTTAATTCAAAGACAAGAAATTTATGTGTACATATTTCTAGTACGCCCAGTGGGACCTCTCTACCTTTCATCTCTTTCTTTCAGGTTCTCACCAGATTCAACACTCAAGATTCATGGCTTCAAGGAACAACAACCACAATCGCCAAACCAAGGCTCCCATTCGCTTCAATGTGCGATAAACTACTCATGTTGGCCTAAGGGCTATACTCAAAGAGAGGTTGATTGAGGACATTTATGCCCGAACCCTTCCTCTGCTTCAATAAGCATTTGTCCTCCCACAAAGTGACTAAAGAAGTGACATAACCTATTTTATCTCCATAAAAGGCAAAAGGAGATCTTAACTCATCAACCGGTGAGGATATCATTCAGCTCTAAGGTAATAATGTGCCAAATTCTCTTCATACGCCTATATGACCAAACAACCCTTTTGATGTCATGACTGTCACGATGACTATAAACACATTTTGAGACAAGATATACTTGCTTATTATTCACTCAATAGCACGCGCGCGCGCGCGCGCACACACACACACACACACACATATATATATATATACATATTAGAATAGTCATATTTTAGGAAGGATTCCTAATTAGGCATCAATTAGTCTCCTATAATTAAGCTATATAGGGTATAACACTCTTTCTTAAGTTGGAGCATAGATATTGATCATGCCCAACTTGTTACAAAGATAATCAACCCGATGATTCATGACTTTATTCTACATTTAGTGCTTGAAACTCAGATTTAGACCATTCATAATTAGAAACTCCTCCTCAGGATGAATGTTTGAGAAATGCATGATCAAAGGATAATGAGAGAAAATTCAACATCCCTTAGAATGCGAGTCTTGCAAACATCTAGTGGAGAATTCCCAATTATGGGTTAGCCTAAGCCTAAAGTTTCAAAAACTAGAGAGAATCGAGGTTTGACCATCCCCTATTAATGGCTTAGCCAAACCCAAATTCCTAGGAAAGAAGATCCCACTACTTGACTTTGGAAAGGAGTGCTGCATACGAGGTGTATATTGATGTTCTATGTGGTTACATCTAGCTGTGCATATATACTTAATCGTGATTGGGTTGTGAATAAAATTTATTGTTGCTAACCTCTTCTCTTTTGGTGGACCTTGCATGTGCATTCATGACATACACACATTTAACCTTTTGCTTACATCAAATTCTCTTCTTGATATGAATTATATACTGATGGATTTCGAGATTTAAATGGAGTTCATAAGCCTTAAAGATGAAATCAATGTCCTCAAGTCCTAGGTAAGGTCCCTATTTTGGTTGGTGGGATAAATATCATACGAGCTGGACAAGATGGTGTATTTCCTAGAATAGAGTCATCAGGAAATGAGAGTTGTTGCCTCGAGAGTGATGGATGAAGAGGTTGAGAAAAAAGGGAAAAAGGCTCATCGGGAAGATGCACCAAAGCCTAGGATGAAACCGAGTGCCACAAGCAAGAAAAAGAAGAAATACGCTCAACCTTTGATATCTTACTCCAACATTACGGTCGACCTTCATCATTGAGGTTTGCTGCCTACTAAGCCAGTATCATCTTGGGGGACACCTACTTACATTGACTGTGAGACGGATAACTACTGCTTGTATCATGGTGTATGTGGACATGATACTGATGAGTGCATCCATCTCAAGAAGGATGTTCAGTAGCTACTAGACAAAAAGATGATCATTGAGGATCAACTCTTTGAGATGGAATCACCAGAATATGACTAGCCAATCCAATTTCCCAATTTCCTTTATGTTTTGTAATTAAGTCTTTTAGGCAAGTACTTAGTAATTTCTTTTTTTAAGAAAAATGTTATGGTCGATTATGCTTAAAGGACAAGAATTAGTGTTTTAATGAAGGGGGCACAACTATTATCTTTTTGCTTTTGAATCAATCATTTGTTCCTCTTAAGAAGTCGACTATTTATTCGCTAAAGAAGAGAGCATACATGAATACATGCATTTCCATCTAAACATTCTACATGCATTCTGCACTTGCATTCATTGTTTCAAACCTTTTCTTTCAAAAGACCCTAATTGCTTGGGATAGAAAAAGTGGTAGGTTGACCAAAAAAGAAAGCACTAAAATGGAAAACCATCTAAAAGCCTCTCGCAATGTTGAGAATGGTGGTAATCCGTATGAGTTTATTGATGCGAAGGATAAGAATCAGGTTAAACATATAGTTGTACCTAGGGTTTCAATTGCCGAGGATCCCAAGGTTAAAGATGGAGAAACAGATAGAGAAATTGCAAAATGTTGAGAGTCAAAGGCTGGGAGGTAATTGATAATATAGAAGAGCTGATGGAAGTCACTACCAAGTTAAAGAAGATTTCTACCAAACTTGCCCAAGTTTGCTGGTGATCCTCATGCCTTCATTAACTCATATAGGGTGGCCATATCAACATGCTAGAATCTCACCAAGGAACATATTGTTAAATTCTTTGGGCTATATCTTGAGAGACAGGCTAACCACTAGTATTGGCAGCTGGATGAAAAAGTCCGTAGAGATTGGAAAGACATGGCTGAAAAGTTTGTAGGCCAATATGAGTATAATATGAAAGTAGAGGTCACTACATATGATCTGAAAATGACAAATCAAATGCCTAACGAAAGTATCTCAAACTTCATACTGTGCTTCAGGATGATGGCAGCAAAGATGGTAACTAGACCTTCTGAATGGGACCAAGTGCAGTAGATGACGAAGGAAATGCATGCCTATATTTAGGAGAAGTTAGCTCCTATTCCACTCAGAACTTTTGAGGAATTCAAAGAATGTGCCTCTAATATTGAAGAAATTGAGTAGAAGAAAAGAAGTTATAAGAGAAATACCTTGAGCAGAAATTAGAGAAGACCTGAAATGGGAAATTCTAAGAAAGTAGTCTCAGAAAATGAACTGAAGAAATAGAAAGAAGATCAAACAATGAGAGACGAGAAGGAAAGATTAATCATGGCAAAGCTGAGAAGGACCTAGGCCAACATTTAGGTTTGGGAACTTCTGGAATGTTCATCCGACTACAGAAATGCCATAACAAGAGCGCTGCATAAAATTATAATACCTACTCTATTTACATCTTAGCAAGCTGCTTTAGCAATCTAGGAGAGAAAACCAATAATATCCTTTTCAGATGAAGAACTGCCCCTAGAAAGGAGAAGCCACAACCCCCCACTATACATTGAGGATGTTGTTAAAGGAGTGAAAAATGGATGTGTGATGGTTTGGCATCAACATTTATCCATTGAAGTTTCTAGGAAAGTATGGCCTTGAGTAGAAACATTTGGAACCTAGTTCCACCATCATCAAAGCCTACGATGATAAGAGACAAGCAGCAGGAACCTTTAAAGCATGTGTGAAAGTTGGTCCAATTGTGTCTATAGCTAAATTTGTAGTGATTGACATACTTGTGGCTTATTCAATTTTATTGGGTGGCTTGTGGTATCATGAGCTGGGCAAAGTAACCTCTTCTCTTCACCAGATGATGAAATTGCTTTATAAAGGTGAAGTGGTAACTATCCGAGCATCTGAAGCAGCCGTAAGGGTGGTCAAGGCCCTAAAGCAAGAGATAATGACTAGATTCCTAGTAGCAATGATATGGGCTAAGGAGCGTATGATGAGAAAAATAAGGTATTATGCTAGAATCGGACTAGGTAGAAATCATGGTGGAGTGTCTGACTAGGAAGAGCTTGGATTTGCTAATAGAATTACTACTCACCTTAGAGGGAATGAGGATACCCCTAGGAAGATTGGAAAACCAAAGAAAGGAATGATTGAGTTTGTAAGGGAAGGCATGCTGACGTCTTATAATGGGGAGACTCGAGAGACATGGATAGATGGTAAGAGCAATTCTCTGCAAGGGTTTGAGATATTTGAAGAGTAGTTCAACTTAATCGATAAAACTAGGATGAAAAGCTATGTGTCATACATAACTTTATCAATAAAGAATCGCTCGAGTGTTCAACAAGCATGTCAAGCCTCAACCTCTAAAAGTAGGAGACCTAGTCCTTAAGAAAGGAAAAGCTTGTGGATCTAGATCATTTGGGTAAATTTTGACCCAATTGGGAGGGTCCATATCTTGTTAAAAGAATCTTCTTTAAAGGAGCAACAATACTGTTGGATATCCCGATAGTACATATAGATAAATAACAGTAAAGGAAGGAGATAAAGAAGAAGGAAGAAAAGGAGAATAAGCTCATTGGATTGAAAAACCCGTAAAGGCAGTCCAAGCAAAAATTAAGGAAGTTTGTTAAGGTGAAAACCGAAAGGCACCTTAGGTAAAAATAAGAAGCAAATAAAAGGAGAGATAGTGCTTGATTAGTTAGAAAACTTAAAAAAAGGTTGACTAGTCATGAAAGTTCAACCGATTCTAGTATGTATAATGGTTAAAATGATCAATGCCATGACTTTGAGTAATGTGAATATGCTTTTGAGATTTTATGTCAGTTTAATATGCATTTTTTAAATGACATCAAACAAATATAACAGTTTTCTCTTTTTGCCGAAGTTATAACCTTTAGCCATTGGTCAATACAAGGATAATGCAATAACAGCATAGAACATCAGTGAGCTTTGGCAGCTACCCAAGCCTTGTAAGCATTATCAACAACAGAGTCACCTGACTCATAGAGGTTGCGAAGAATAGTTTGGCGGCTCTAAGTGCAGTGAACATGGTCAAGAAACCAAGCAAAGATTGGCCTTGGCTCAAACTTTGGTAGAGTGGAAGGAATCTTCTACGGTCCCCCGTATTGACATACGAGTTGGGAAGGCGTGTAAAAAGAACTAAAATTGAGTCCAAATAGTACGACATAAGAGGTATATGTCTGCAGAGTAACATGAGTCAAAACGCCACTAAGGGCACATCCAACGTATCTCCTCATTGGGCAAAGTACTCAACCACACAAGCCATTCAATGAGGTTGCCAGTGGGTCACTGGCGTGTGCGGCTAAGGAACTGTTGAGTGCAATACTTTGTTAGATTCACATGTGGAACAATGATGAGGCTCAATCTTTCCTGTAACCGTATTTATAAAAAAAGAGTAAAAATAAGTATGCTAGTCGAAAAGGGGCAATTTAGGCAAAAATTAAGACAAGCTCGCTAGGCTGAAAACTCGAAAAAGGGCGGCTTAAACAAAAAGTAGAGCACAAAAGTGGAAATAATATAAATATTAGATATGGAGCAGATAAGATACCTAGAGGATGATCAGACTGCCTTGAAAATAGTCACGATGACCTCTTAGAACGCGGTCTAATCCTATTATAGTCTTCCTCTAGATGAGTGGGGCAAGAGTAGCAGAACTAGTCAGTTGAGGAAGTAAGCTCACAATCTTCAGGTCACCTAAGCTGTCCTCTCGGACAAACAGAAACTATACCATCAAGGAAAAATGCCAAATCCTCTACCAAGTCAGGGTGGCCAGATCAGTCGATGCCAATCATCTTATCAATAAGAGGAAGTCAAGCCCTAACTCCATGCAATATGGTCCCAAGCTCTGAATGGGATGATAAAGAAAGCTCGCAACCTTTCGAGGTGTCGGAGGTTCTATAAAAGGTAAAATGACCGTATCTATGTACTGTGCTGGGGCGTCCAAGATAGCAGCAAACTCCTTCCATAAGGGGTAAATCTCCAAACCACCAAAGTAGAACACATGGATGTGCGCATCCTAACAACTTAAAGCAGCATGAATGAAGGCGGGGTCCACTATCAAGTCATGTAGAAAACAGAGAAAGGCTAGTGGGGGTCCAGGGGTTAGCCAGACATTTTTTGAGATGCCCTTCAACAATGGTTGAAAAGCAGCGAAGGAAGCTTCCCTCATGATTCCTTTTCTTTAAAAAATCTAGTAGAATATGAAAATGAGCCAAAAAAGCAAAATTTGACCTTTTATAGGCTAATTTAAGGACTTAGCCCACTTGGGCCAAGCCTTCGGCCACATGTGTTTAGGCCATATTCAAGAAAAATGCGAGCAAGCACATGGGATTTAAGTCTTTCATATAAAATGTTTGTGTAATTTACATTTGTAATAATTTTCCATGATTCATATCATTAAACAGTTTATGTTTAACGTGATTTCTTTTTCAGATCCATTGCGTGTCTCTATTCAAAATGAAAAAAAAACAAACAAAAAAAGACAACAACAAACAAAGGAATAAATGAAGTATAAATCCAAAATCCAATATACACAAGGTCAATAACAAAAAGTCCAGGTCAAAATGAGGTCATACAGGACCGTTAAAAAATAAAGTCTAAAATAAAGAAATAACAAAGCAGATCAGGAGGTGTTTCACCTATAATTATTTTATCTAATTAATTAATTTATTAATTGTTAATAATTAAAGCAAACGGTTAAAGGATTTAGCACGTTGAAGAAAAGGTAGAAGAAGTTATGGAGTGGTTATGTCCAAGTCACCACCATATTTGTACTTCAATTCTCCAAGTAAATGAGATAATGGGGCTCTACATGCACAAAACACGGAAGCATATCCCCAAGTAAAGTGGAACTTGGGGGATCCCTATAAAAAGAAGGCATCAAACAAAGGAAGGGATACTGGCATCAACCTAACAAACTCTTAACAAATACTTTTCAAAGTCAAGATTATTTAATACAAATTCTTAACAAATACTTTTCAAAGTTTTAGTTTCCAGTAATCTATTTATTTCAATTATTGTCTTGTATTTATGTTTATTTGAAACACTCAGTTGTTCATTCAAATTTCTAGCAATTTAAATACAAGTCATTCAGCTTGATTATTTGCAACATTTACTGCTATTCAACTTTAATTATTGTGGTGTCACTTAAGAATCTAAGCAAACTATCAAGGAAGTTTAGGAATTCACATAAATCTGGTTAAGAAGTCAATTTCAAGGTGCATTAATTAAAAACCGATTCACGTACCTACATACGTGGCACGCTCAGCAAATTTCCACCAAATATATTCTTGGCACGCCCAGTGGGACTCATCCTAAAGAATGTCATCAATATCTAAAAATATTTTTAAAAAAAATAATATTGCCAGTTCTCAAGACTTGGAATTTGCGCTTGTAATAGCAGGGCATAATTTGAATGTTCATTATGATTGAAGTTTTACTCCATACTATGATCCGTATTATGATACATATGAAGAATGTAATCTTATTTCTCAGGAAGAGAATCATTATCATGAGGCCCTTTACACTCTAACAGAACCTGTTATGGAAAGGCAGTATGAATTTTTATCTTCAGTGAATATATCTGATAGTAACACTCCTTCTTTGGTTGATAATTTCAAAATTCAAGTAGAATTGGCCTACAAACATATAGAGGAGATTATGAAAAGTCAAAAGAAAGAAACTGAAGAACTATGACAACAATTTAGTTCAACAATGACTAATATTGTAGAGGAAGTTACTTCAAGTTTGGCTCTGAAAAATCTTAGGCCAAAGGGCTAGGATGTTTTGTCAAAGCCTTTAAGGCACTACGATATGGAAGAGCTTGAAAGGCATTAATCCATAAGTTATCCAGAGGGAAACAACAATTAAATGCCTCAACCTACTCAAATACATGCAGAGGAAAGTTATCTTCCACCATAAAAGAAGGAAGAAAACAATAATCATATAAAGGCACCACATGGTCACTTAATGGTAGGCCTATGTTGCTATATCAAGGTTTTACTATCAAGAAACTCGGGCGGCGTTCCTCAAGAGTCCCTCCAGATGTTCCTTAAAGTGCTCGTAAAGAAAAAGGCAAGCAACATTAACAAGGAAAAATTAAGGAGAAACCAACCAATTTTCTAAGAAATCTATCAAAACACGGCCGCCTTAATGAAAGGCCATTCCAATTCTCACCATTGATAAAAAGAGAAAAGTAAAGGAGAGATCTTTACATGGAAAACAATTACGCAAAATTGTGGATCCCTAAGAAATACTTGGTTAAAGAAGATAAATTTTTAGAGATTCGCAATGGGAAAGTTTTCCATAAGATATGGTTTCTAAGTAGTTCTTGGTAAAAGACAAGCAAAAACAGAGAAATAAGGCTCATGTATATAGGAATCCAACCCTTAGTTACCTATGGGATTGCATAAGAAACACCCGAAGCATCATGGAAAAGCTAGTCAACAGTGGCACCAACTCATAAGAACACAAGATGAAAGACTTCAAAGGCAACATGGTGATACAAAAGGGGTGGTATTTGACAAACCAAAAGAAGATCTCACCTCCACAGAGGAGCATATGTCAAAATGTGTAAAGGAAGTAACTGAAATTTATGGATTTCATTTGTTAAATCACAATTGACATTAAATTATTTCTAGTTATTTTTATTAATTTTTTGCCAATTGTTGTGTCTTATTGGAAAGTTTGTACCTTTATGCAAAATATTGTACATTACTTACCTTGTTTGATTTTTCTTTTTGTGTGGAAAGAAAAATTCCTAATGGCTAGTAAGATTACAGAAAGAACTACACAAAAGGTACAATAGATCTGGAAAAAATAGTAAACAATGAGGCATAAGGCCGACCTATGGCCAAGAAAAAGATCTTGGAATAATATTTTCTAGTACTCTTAAGATCTTTGTAAGGCCAAAATAAATGGCCAATTTTTTTGTTAGTTATTTTCTATTTTTTGTTATTCTATTGTAAAGTTCTAAAACCTCCAATCAGAAATTAAATAAAAGTAGGTCTTATGGTTACTTTTATTTTTTGGTGTCTTATTTATAATGTGTGATGAGTGAATAGAAAATGACAAAGATGACACAAGATGAGACAAAGCACATGGCAGAAGACATATGTAAGAGGAGGCACCTAGTGGAAACATGTCTTATACTGAAGATAATATGAGAAAGTAGTAGATACAAATCAATGTTAAGTAAAAAAGAAGTAAAATTACCTACAAATCAAAGGAGCTCTATCTTCATAACCAAGAGAGCATTGGTGTCTTAGAAGAAATCATAATGGTGAACTGAGCACTGATCCACAACTATAAAACTAAATAGGTGCACATGTTTTAATTATTTGAATTATTAAAAATTTTAAGGATAAAAGCCTGATTGTATAGGTATGTGGGGACTAAGCATGTTATGATTTAAATATTTTATTGGTCTTAGAAATATATGATTTCTTAAGGGATAAATATATGGAAGACCATTAAAATATTTAAAGTGGAGCCTCAAGTAGTTCAACAAGTTAGAAATGTTCTTAGGGACACAATAATAATCTAAAATATTTTAAATCAGGAGCCTCAAGTAGTTCCCCAAGTTATAAATGTTCTTGGGGACCTAATAATACTTTAAAATATTTTACATCGGGAGCCCCAAGTAGTTCTCTAAGTTAGAATTTGTCTTGGGGATCCAGTAATACTTTAAAATATTTGAAGTCGGGATCCCCAAGTAGTTCCCCAAGTTAAAGATGTTCTTGGGAAACTGATAGTATTTTAAAATAAGACCTCAAAGTAAAATTAGTTCTTAGTGCTCTAATTTTGTTTATCGGTTTCTACAAGTTAACTGATAATATTTTAATTCGGGAGCCCCAAGTTGGAAATGTTCTTAGAAATCTAGATAATATTTTAAAATATTTTAGTTTAAGAGCTCCAAGTTGGAAATATTCTTGGGGGTCTAGGTAATATTTTCAAAAAAAATTTCAGATTGAGAGCCCGAAGTAAATTGGGTAATTAGGGATCTAGAACCTCAAGTTGGAAACGTTTTTGGAGATCCAACCAAAAAAAAAGTCAGATCCTAAAACTAAATTTTCCATACATATTAGGCTACATCCTAAATCATTATAACAATTGAAATATGATTTTGCACAATTACCCATCAAATAAATATATGAAATAAAAAAAGGAAAAAAATATATAAATAAAAATACTAAAAAAATAATAAAGATAAAAACTACCTTTTTTCTGAATCTTTTTTCTCTGATATACTTTAAGATGTTTGTTTTTGCATTTGGGTATACTTCCCAGTACCAAGATCTAAAATTTATGTGGATAGGTTCTCACCAATCAATCCAAAGATCACTCAGAGAGGAAGAGGGTTCAGTTTGAACTAAACCAAGTTGATATCGCACCAAAAGCCGAGAGAGAGTGATCTTGGACTGGTTGAGCAGTTGGCAATCAGTAGAGGTGATACAACACCGGTGAAACAACGTCGATCGAAGAAGGCTAAGTGAAAAAGCTGTCATATTCGATAGTGAGTGTGAAGAGAGAAAAAAAAATGTATGGCTTGTTTATAGCTACAAATTCTCAAGAAACACTCTCAAAGCTTTAGTTTTTAGTAATCTATTTCTTTCAATTATTGTCTTGTATTTATGTTTATTTCAAACTTTCAGTTGTATTCAAATTTCTAGCAATTTAAATACAAGTCCGTCAACTTACTTATTTGCAACATATAAGTTGAATAACAGTAAATGTGAGGTGCCAAAGGGCAATAACTTGAAAAATTATGGATATTAAGGGAATAAGCTCTTCATTTTACACACACAAGATCTTAATGGAAGAAGAATTCAAGACTATAGTGCAGCTCCAAAGGCATCTCAATTAGAGAAGGTGTTAGAAAGGGTTGGTGTCACATATAAATTTGCCACCACTTATCACCCTCAAACTAGTGGCCAAGTAGAAAAGATGAATAGAGAACTCAAAAGAATTATTGAGAAGATTGTTGAGCGGTCTAGGCAGGATTGGTCTATAGAGCTTGATGATGCTATGCGGGCTTATAGAACTGCCTTTAAAACAACCTTGGGTACAACTCCTTATAGATTATTAGTATATGGAAAATCTTGCCATCTACCTGTTGAGATTGAACATAAAGCTTTTTAGGCTACAAAACAGGTTAATCCCGATCTAGCTAGTACAGGTTTGAAAAGAAAATTATAACTTAATTAGCTGGATGAATGGTGGCTTCATGCTTATGAGAATGCCCATTTAACAAAGGAACACACAAGGAAGTGGCATGATTCTCGGATCAAGCCTAGAAAAGAGTTCAAGTAGGAGATAATGTACTTTTATTCAACTCGCAACTTCGGCTCTTTCCAGGTAAGTTAAAATTCTGTTGGTCAGGTCCGTTTATAGTTAAATAAGGTTTTATGTATGAAGCAATTGAGTTAACGCATCTTGAAAAGGGTGAATTTAAAGTTAATGGCCATAGATTAAAACTGTATCTTAGAGGAGAGATTGATTTGGAGAAAGAAGTTTTATAATTCTCGAGTCGATATAAGAAAATATTTGAATATCTAACTAAATGACAATAAAGAAGAGCTTGGTAGGAGGCAACCTACTTTTGTTTAATATTTATTATCACTATTATTATTTAATTATTGTTTAAATTATGTTATTTTCAATTTTTAATTGTTTAAACAATAATGGGCTCATATTCTAAATTTATTTGGGTTTTAGTTCAGTTCTCTTAATGGTTAAGCCCATTTAAGTTCTATTTAGGATCCAATATAGAATATTAGTTTTTTTATTTAAATTAGGAATAACCTAGTACTTATATCCTAATTGATCTCTTCCTTTTCTTTTTCTATAGGACTTAGGAGTTTAGTTTCATTAAGATATTTAGAATCCTAGTTTTATTATAGCACACATTCCAATTTCAACAAGGAGTAGAACTCTTGAGATTAGCTCTATAAATAGGACTTGCTTCACTTCCTCTAGGTTTCACATGCTTTTCACCATACGCCATGAGTTCTAGGGATACTCATGTATATGACGTTCCTTCATCACCATCTCTATTTCCAGCACCATCTAGAGATAGGCATAGGATGAAATCACCCACACCACATCCAGCTAAGTTTGGGAGGAGGAATTTTCCTTTACCCCATTCATCATCACCTAGAAGGTGGGTACCACACTATAGGAAGAGGAAGCCATGGGATCCAAGGCCTGAAGAATTTACTACTATCTTAGCCTACCAAAGAGCATATCCTAAACCCAACGAGTATATATACTCTTTAGATGAAATAGTGGAGAATGAACGCCTTGAAAGAGCCTATCAAGAGAGATACCTTTATGGAGATAACACTTTGGAGGAAGCTCCAAAATCTGAGAATAGTATAGAAAGTGATCCTAGTGAGCCTAGTGACTGGGAAGGAAGGGAAAGTAGTCCTCATACTCTAATACCGCGAGGACGCCACAAGAAGCACACTCGTGCTACTTTAACAATGAAAAGGGGGCGAGGACGCCCAAGGAAGGTTAAGCAACCTTCTATAATTATTAGAGGGAGGGATCATCCAAGAAAGTCATTATGAAAATCTTGAGATACGAGAATTGGAATAAAAGTTTGTTTAATAGTCTTAGTAATCTAGATTTCTATCTTTTATTTTTGCTAGTCAATTTTTCTTTCCTTAGTATACGGTTTGGATTCATAAACCTTTAGTTTTATGTTTTCTTTTTATTTATTAATAAAGTTTAGTTTGGTTTAAATTTGATTTTATTTATCATTAAATTATATTTTCATTACTATTTTGCTTCTTATTGTGTTTGTTGAAAAAAAAAGCATGAGACAAGTAATTAAGGTTAAGCAAAGTAAAGTGTTATCTTTGGAAAACTGCGTCACACGAGTACCCACACAATCGTGTGGTATCTCCATGTGGTGTCCCTGTGTGGAATCAACGGAACATGCCGAAGCTAGACTATGCCACACGGGGAAAGACACACCCGTGTCCTTCCCATGTTGGATGCCTAAAACTCACCGAAGCAAATCTGTGTCATACAAGGAGGTGGCATACTCGTGTCACCTAGCCATATGACATGCATCTCTTAACCCGAAGAATTTTTAATTCACATGGGGAAGTGACACGCTCGTGTCCCTCCTGTATGGATTGAAATAACGAAAATGTGAATTTGATCAATGACGTCACATAGGGAGCACACGGCCGTGTCCCTCCCGTGTGACATTGAAATCTCAATTCTATAAATAGTTAATGAGACAAAACCCTATTTACCTTTCTAATTTTTCTTTCTTGTCTCCATTTTATCTCATCTCTTTTAGTTTCCTTTCCTTTTTCTTTCATCCCCAAACACCATTTTTACCTAAATAAAATTTCTTTTCCATCATCTTCTCTGTTTTCTTTTCTTTTCTCTATTATATATTCATCTTCTTGATAATGGGTCCAAACCAAAATGGTTCAAGGAAGAGAACCCCTTCTCAAGCCCCTACCAAACCACCAAGAAGTGGGAGTCTTTATCTCAAGCTCCTCCTTCAACCGCTCCTTTGGTTTCATTCGACTAAAATCATCCTTTAGTACAGTCTCATGACAACGTGTTAAGGACACGATTTAAGAATTTGACCAACAAACAATTTTGCCCAACTCGTCATTTTGATTGGGACTTCATGGATTCTATCAATTTTGAAGAGCAACTATGAGGATGGGTTGATCAACCGGCTTGGAAAAAGTTCTTCGACTTCTGTGTTTATTTTGAGTCCATAGGCGGGCTTAGATCGTCGATCGGACTCCGACGGCTGAAGGCAAGTCGGCCGATTTATCAAGAGTCCGGTAATTTTCTAGCCATTGATTTTTTTATAGATTGTTAATTAAAAATTATTTGATTAATCATTCTATTGTTGTGTGGTGGATGTGATGGAGTCAAATTAGTTTAATACCAAAAAAATTATGTGTGGATTGATTGTCAAAATAATACTGTGTCGGACCGTCTACCAATAATTATGATTTGTGGTGTCTTGCAGAGTCGAGAAAGATAATGTAGTTTTGGTGGCCCGACTCCCGTTAATTGACTGATGAATATTAGAAGTGTTTTTTTTGGCAGGTCTTGGACCCATTATACGGGGGGTAAACATCCGTAATTTAGGGGAGGTTCTGCCGAATTTTTGATAGATTTTCTGAATCGTAATTCTTAGACAGTTAGTTCTAGGAGTCTAGGCCTAGGGTTATTTACTAAATGTTTTACTTTTATTGATTGAATTGTTCCGGTGAATAGATAATCCATCATTTCAACTAGCTCCACCTGAGGCATAGGAGCAGAGCAAGGGGGTCGCCGGAATTGTGAGTTAAAGTCATATATCTGCTACACTCCGCTATACATGTCATGCTAAAATTTTACGTAGCAATTCTGATTGAATGATTTAAAGATTTAAATTATTTATTTATTTACTATTGATATATATATATATATATATATTTTTTTCTACATCATTGATATTGTAATTGCGTGTTGACTCGGGATGAGATGACAGTAGAACAGGACACTTGATGGCTTGCATTAGGACCGCGTGCGCATCGGTGTAGATCTGAGATAGGTAGTAAAAGAATATTTTAAGACTTGCCCTGGTCAAGTTTAACTCTATGGGCTGTATAGAGTTTGAGTGCCGGATTTTAGGACCCTGATCGAGCTTCACACTCTATGCGCCGGCTTTATTGGAAATTAAGTGACCAGACTAGATTTAAGGACCCCGGTTGAGCTTTGCTTTCTAGGCGCTAGTTCTGTTTGAATGAAAGAGCAAAAAGGTTGTTAGTGTTGGGGTTAGAGTTCTGCTGAGGTACTTGTCCCATAGCAAGAAAAATATATTTTATTGAATCATGGTATGACATGCATTTTTACATGACCTATTATTTTGTTTGATTAAATAAATGTTTTATTAAAGTAGGTCATTTTTAGATATATGATTTTAACTCATTCTCGAGATTGACAGTCTCAAATTTAACTGTTTTTCAAGTGTTTGTTACTTTCCCTAGTTCCTTTCCTCTAGTAGCCCGACTTCCTTCACCTTCGGGTTTATTGTAGCTGATTTTATTGGTATGTTTAATTTTTAAAATTCTAGATTCTCCACAGTAGTAATTTCAAAGCTTAGCATTTTGTAATGGCATGTAAATTCAACTGCTCCCTATTTATGCTGACAGACTGAATAATTTATGATGGTTAAAAGTTAGTTATGAGATAGTGTTATAAAGTACATAATTGGGATTGTACTTTGATTAAGTTAGCGAAGAGTTAGGCTTGCTACGGGTTTCGGTAGCCTTACGCCTACCCATTCTCTAGCGTCGGTCACGGGCCCACAAACCGAGTTGTGACAAAGTTGGTATCAGAGCCTAGGTTTAGAATTCCTTCGACCTAGGTTAGGATTCTTGGTACTGTGGAGCTAGGATCAAGTCTGTCTTTATTTGTTTCCGTTGACTCTAGTCTCAGTGTTTACTGTTGGAGAGTCTATCATTTCTCTTTCTTGTGAGCTTATCTCTGATTCTGTATTGAGAATAAGTGTAGTAGTGATAGCAAGATCAAATATTTGTGGTGAGATCTCTATTCAGTGGTGGTGCGCTTCTTTTTGTGAGATGTTAGAAGGCACGGTAGACCCATTACCATTATTAGTGCAGGCCAACCTTAGATACCTTGATTGTTGTTTCAATGGTGGGCAATACAGTTTAAGGTCGTGCAGAGTGTAGTTGCGGTCGTGCCATAAATTACTTCGTCATCGCATCAGGTATCAGCTTAATGAGTAAAGTCGGCCTCCGTACTTACGATGTCGAGCAGAATTCAGAGCATTAAGGTTAAGTTTTATGGTTGTAAAAAGAATAAGAATAGTGCCTGGTATGTATCTTTTAGGCGCTCGAAATCCAAAGAAGCTTAAGCATACACTACTTTTTTTTCTCAATAGAACAAAAGTGTTTTAAAAATACAATATTGCGCTCAGCCCGCAAGAAACTCATTATGGCATTTCATCATTTAGGCATGCACATTTCCATAACTTATTTTTAGGACATGCAACATACATCATGCATTGCAAACCCTAATGATAAGGGGTATCATCACCCTGGTGTGCAATATTGTAGGATTTTATAAAAAGGATGACTAGAGATTTTATGATTTTATAAAGGCGTTTTTCAAGATAATAATAATTTTTTTTAATAATGATTATAAGTAAGTTGTGTTAGCTTGGGGTTCTCTAGATGACAAGCTTAGTTGCTTTGAGAATGGATCCGTGGCTCAGCATGCTCAATTTTGAACTATAGAGGAACAAAGGAGACTTTCTAAATTCCAGTTGAGGTGGAGTTCTGCTTTGGGATGACATGATTTCAATACCCAAATAATCTTGTATCAGTTATCGCAACCAAATAGATGATATGATGTGGATGTTAAGGATATTCAGTACGTGTAAGGGACACGTCTTTAGGAAAGAAGTTGGCGAAAGGAATTTGGCAGGACTGAAGTTGGTTTAGACCATTTATTCAGAGAAGATTCCTATTATCCGTGAGCGGCTGAAGACAACTTTCAGTAGGCATAGGAGTTATGCGGACCCAACGCGGGAGTGCGTGGAAATTGGTATTAGATAGTATGTATTCCTAAGGCATCTCTCCTATGCAAGAAGTGATGTGATTTGGTAAGAAAGGAAAGTTAGCCCCTTATTGTATAGAAACCTTGAGATTATCGACAAGATTGGTGAGGTGGCATACAAGTTGGACTTGCCGCCAAATTTCTTGCATGTCCATCTGGTATTTCGTTTATCCATTTTGAGGAAGTATATTTTCGATCCTTCGCACGTGTTACAACCTCAGTATGTGGAAGTAAATGAAGATTTGACTTGCAAGGAACAACCAGTCATGACTGTGGATACTCAAGTTCGTCAACTTGCTCTAGGGTTTTACCGATGGTCAATGTGTTGTGGCTGAATTATTCTACCGAGGAAAGTACCTAGGAAGTCGAGTAGGAGATGAGAGATTCCTACTCTCATTAGTTTCAGTCTTAATGTAAGCCTTTTTCTTTTAAAATTCAAGGACGAATTTTCTTAAGGTGAGAAGAATGTAATACCTGAAATTTTTCTTTTTAAAAATAATAATAATATTAGTAATAACAAGTTTCTATCTAATTTAAGTTTACTTTATTTTAATTAATTTATTTGGAAGGATTTAAAATAGAATTTTAATGCTAGATAGAAATAAAGAGATTTATTTAACTCTATCTAATTAGTTTGATTTTTTTTCAAGAAATTAATTAAGTGAGTTCCATAGAGGATAAATTATATTATATATATAAATAGCTCACACTTAAATTTTCTCCCAATATGAATTAAATAGTATTGAAAGTTATGAAAGAAATAGTAAATAATATTCTTATAAAAGAATTTATTGAGGAATGGTAAAATTTTAATTAGCAATGGTATTGGATCAAATTGGAAAATAGTCAACAAATTGGTTAGTTAAGTTAATTAAATGTTAGAATTAATTTAACAATTAATTATGAAATGGGGTCTAAATGAGAATTTTTAAAGTTGGTATTTTTATAATTAAATATGTCGGTAAGGGCATTTTAGTAATTTTACCATTGATAGCAAAGGTAAATAAATAACTCTTTATTTTTTTAATAATTTTAATTTGGCCCAAATTAAGTAATTAGGGGCTTAATTGAAATCCTGAAAGAAAGCTGGAGGGTTAATAAGGAATTTTGCAGGGGGTAATAATTAGTAATTAAAAAGATTGAGGGATCTAAATGGTTATTGAGCAAAAATTGAGGGACCATTTTGCGATAAGAAAAGAAAGAAAAGAGAAAGAGAGATCAGGGAAGAAGAAGAAGAGGGAGAGGAGGAGAGCTTGGGGACTGCCGTCCATGGCAGGTAGAGGAGGAGGGCGTCAGAGCTGGCCGGCAAGTGCAGCGACAGTGGCTGGCAACAGTTGCGAGTGGTGGCAAACAACATGAGAAATGGCAGCAACTCTTCGACGCCATTCATGGCGTTTCCTGCGACCGCGGCCGGTGATTTCAATGGCGAGCAACTCGCCTGGGAGTAGGCTTCTATTTGGGGGCAGCAGTGGCATTGGTGGCTGGAGAAAAGCTTGTCCGGCGAAGAAAATTTTATACAGGCAACCAGGATTTGGGCTTTTTCTGGCAAGTTTCAGTGAGGTTTGGTCGATCGAAGTTTATGGATGAACTCCCCTCAGGTCAAGCTTTCTGATGGCACTAATTTTGCGGCGATCGGACTCCGTTTGAAAATCGACGGTCGAATCTGTCTGTGATTTTCTCCGGACAATCGGGTGCTGGATCAAAGAATCAGATGCTAGAATCATCATCTGCGTGTTATTTCGAGTCCGTAGGCGCGCTCGGATTGTCGATCGGACTTCGGCAGCTGAAGGCAAGTCGACCGATTTATCAAGCGTCTTTGTTAATTAAAAATTATTTAATTAATTATTGTATTGTTGTATGGTGGATGTGATGGATTCGAATTAGTTTAATACCAGAAAAATTATGTATGGATTGATTGTCAAAATAATACTGTGTCAGACCGTCTGCTAATAATTGTGATATATGGTGTGTTGTGGAGTCGGGAAAGATAATGTAGTTTTGGTGGCTCGATTCCCATTAATTAATTGATGATTATTAGTAGTGTTTTCTTTGGCAGGTGCTGGACCCATCATACGGGGGGTAAACGTCCGTAATTTAAGGGAGGTTCTACCAAATTTTTGGTAGAATTTCTAAATCGTAACTCTTAGACAGTCAATTCTAGCAGTCTGGGCCTAGGGTTATTTACTAAATATTTTACTTTTATTGATTGAATTTTTCCCGTGAATAGATAATCCATAATTTCAACTCGTTGCACCCGAGGCATAGGAGCAGAGCAAGGGGTCGCCAGAACTGTGAGTTAAAGTCATATATCTGCTATACTCCACTATACATGTGTCATACTAAATTTGACGTAGCAATTCTAATTAAATGATTTAAAGATTTAAATTATTTATTTATTTACTATTCACATATATATTTTTTCTACATCATTGATATTGTAATTGCATGTTGACTCGGGATGAGACGGCGATGGGGCGAGGCCACCGATGGATTGCATCGACGTCAGACAGGTAGTAAAAGAATATTCTAAGACTTGTCCTGGTCGAGTTCAACTCTCTGGGCTGTGTAGAGTTTGAGTGCCGGATTTAAGGACCCTAGTCGAGCTTCACTCTCTGGCGGCTAGTTCTGTTGGAATGAGAGAGCAAAAATGTTGTTAGTGTTGGAGTTAGCATTCTGCTGATGTACTTGTCCCGTAGCAAGAAAAATATATAGACAAGACCTGTGATGCTCGATTTTGTATTTCGCTAGCAAATCCGCTGTCTCACCCATGAACTGTATAAAAGCCTGCTAAGTTGAAAACTTGAAAGGGCGGCTTAAGCAAATATTAAGGCAAAAGCAAAAATAATATAAAAGAGATTTGGCTGCTTGGCCTCCTTAGCGCGCAAGTTCAGAAAACATGAGGGCAATCTGAAGGCAATACATCTTATACCTTCAAAATAAAAGTCTACACAAAGGTTTCAGGTCTTAAATATAATTAGAAAAAGCAAAAGTACAAGCAAAGGGAAGTTAGAAGCCCAAGGTCCCTCCCGAACTATCCATCTCATTGTCCGATTCAGCATCCATTCCTTAGGTCTGTAAGGCTGACAGCTGAAGAGTCAGGGCATCAATCTGTACCTACTGAGCATCAAGCTTCGTCTAACTACCCTTGCAGTCCTCATGGTCCCTTTGATGAAAACCCAAAAGGAGGATTAGTTAGCACATTTCACACATTTGATGCATACATTTTACATTTCACAAATTATAATTTGTTTAGTTCTTACTCGCCAATCCTCGGCAAGGACAAAAAACTATCTCCTTGCGGCTCCAACCAGTCATGTACGTGCTCAAACTGGTCACTTTGAACCTGTATTTGTATATATGTCATTAACCTTTTCAGGAAAACCAGAGTGATGAAAATGCAGAAAGGGAGCAAAAGCTTACATGGGGGTAGTTACTCCTGATGAACTGTGGAGGAAAATACTGATCCATGGAAAATACGAGTGGAATCCAATGTGAAACCATTGGATCAAGAGGGAATGAGACAGCTCCTAGAACCACATATGATGTAGTTGTAGGTGGTACCTCAGAAGTCGTACTGGTAGATGAGCTTATGACTTGGAAGGGTCGGTTAGATTGAGAAGACCATCCTTCGGTTAGCTCATGGATAGCAGGGCCTGGCGAACAAGTTGTAAATGGGTGAATCAAAGAGCAGTACATGGTAATAATAAAAATTCCAAGTAATCAGAGAAAATACCCGGACAACAGTGTCATCAGTGAGAGGTAAAGTCCCTAGCAGCAGCGGGATGAACGAGGTATAATCGATCATCTATGAACAGATGGTGAAATCCACAAGCTCGTTATACCCGTTGAGGCACTCCGCCAGCTCCTCTCCAGCAAGATCCGCTGTCCAAAACATGAAGAGGGGAGGAGATAATAGGACTCGGCGCTTGCTGGGACCGTTCTCCCAACCATAAATCCTTTCACTAAGGTACCAAGCCAACAGGATCCTCTTCTGCTCGAGGTCAGCTGCGGACAACATATAAGGTTCCCACTAGTCGCGCTCTCCTAGCTAATCACTCTGGATCTGAAAACCAGAAAAGGTAAGTGATGATATAAATAAAACACGAACATAATTAACGAATTATGTTTACCATGTCCCGAGGGAAAGCTCGCAAGGGGCAGATGGGTTGTGAGCCCACCAAGAGGCCAATCCCCAAGACCCAGACTTGCAAAAATGAGGAATCAGCGCACAAGATATAAAAGAAACTAAAAGGAAAGAATCAAGATAACTTACATGGACCGCGTGCTAGAGAAATTAATGCTAGTGATAGCGAAAAATGCAAGGGGAGAAAGAGTCAACTCAACAACAGGAGTATGAAAGGTGTGTGTCATATCCATCCATTTCTCCAAGAAAGCATAAACCGAGGAATGATCGACTCTCCTATTAACAGAAGGTGTGCGACTATGAACCGTCGTAAGCCAGTGTCCCTAATCCTAGCTTGAACTAAGCTAGGTAGCTCGTCAAACCTCTCATGTGCACCGTAGAAGTTTCTGCCAAACTGGATCGACATTACGTCACCCTGGAAAGTAAAAAAAAAAAGAGGTATTTAAGTATCACATGCATACAAAAGACTCTACGGAGATAAATATGTGTCTATATGATGTTATTTACACGCGTTCTAAGTTTCTAAGTTTAAGAAATTACCTCTCAAATGGCTCGAAAGGTGCCATGTGTGCTCAATGTTGCCAAAAGAGGAATTTCCTTTCCTTTCAGAAGCCCAAGGTCATTTGAGCAAAAAATCAGACTGATAAACTCCCAATTTGGTACAGTTGGGTGCATCTAGTAAGTCTAGAAGATGAACTCGCCATTTGGAGACTGATTTTGTGGAAATTGGTTGAGAAATGAGTAAGAAATCAAAAAAAGAGCAAAAGAAGCCTTAGAGAGAAACTAAGGAAATAAGTAAGGTGAAGAAAGAAGAATGGATAAGCCTATATGTATGTCCTAAAGAGGGGCAAAAATGTCATTTAGGTCCCTGACCTACCAAAATTGAATTTTAGTCCAAAAGTTAATATAAGTCTGTAGAAGGCACAAAGTAAGTACAATTGATAACCCAAGGGGAAGTTTTTGAGAAAATTACAAGTATGGTCGCTAACTAGGTAAAATTATATTTTGGTCCCTGGACGGGCCAAATGTCAGTATAGCTTTCGGAAAGCATAAGAACAAGTTAAATTGAGCCCTGAGGTAGGAAATTTCAGTCCAAGTACCTGAAAGTGAAACATTACCAAATCAGCCCGTAAGCGGCAAATTGTTTCCTAAAATGGAAAGTAGCTAGAGGGAGGTCTCTCCAATCACTAATTCAACAAGCGTAGCTCCCAATTCCAACGGGTGTAGTTTCCTAGAATGCAGGCGAAGTCCTCAAAATTCAAGTAGGCGAAGTACGCAACCCCAAGCAGGCGAAGTCCTCAAACCCCAATAGAGCGAAACTGGCAATTTTCCAATGGAAGCGAAGTCTTAAGTAGGCGAAGTCCTCAACCAAGCAGGCATGGCCCTATATCGAATCATTAGTTAAAGTTTGAGCTTACGAAGTGTGGCTTTTACAGCTCAAATATCCTTTTGCTGTATCTTTGATATTTAAGATTTGTCTCAATTTATTTAATGCATTTTGATGCTCATAAATTTCAAAAATCGGGGGCAGCTGTCAACACCCCTTTTCCGGATCTAGCTATCGAGGGAAAAATGGAAAACCCTATGATGAGAATTACTGCTTTCTCGGGTCTCAGGAAGCGAAGGAAAGGTGAATCCAAGGCTAGGGTCGAGGTTAATCCAGTTGGAATTAGCTTTTTTGAAATTAATTTAGACCTAATTGTTAGAAAAAATTAAGTTTGAGGGTCAAAATGGCAATTTTTACAAAATCAGGGACTCCCAGAAGATGTTTTTCAGACAATTTTACATCCAGATACAGATTCTAGAAGTTTTCCTAGACAATAACCACTGTTTTATGGATAGTTAATTAAATTTTAAATAAATAAATGAGATATTTATCAATTTTTCCTAGGATATATCCCTTTCTCTAGGGTTTCCTTTGAAACTCTACCTCTATAAATAGAATTAAGAGTTTAGGGTTTCAGGGAGGAGGCAAGAATTGAGATTCGATCGAGAGTGATATTAAGATGGAAGAAACACTAAGAAAGAAAGAAGAGAAAGAAAATCAAAAGAAAATAGAAGAAATTGCACTACCGATCATAATTAATATTCAAAGACTCAAGCCACTGAAGAAAGTGGAGTATGTCCTTTAAGAACTTAGCATACTTTGGCATCTGCTCCAATGCATCAATAAAAGGCAAGTTAATATGCAGTTGTCTAAAAATATCTAAAAACTTACTGAACTGCTCTTTCGCCTCTGCTTGTTTAGCTCTAGCAGGGTAAGGAATCTTAGGTTGATATTCCCTGACTGGAATTGATTTCACCTTTTGTCCCTTAGGTTCCCTAACCTGACTGCTTGCCTCAACCTGCACATCAATAGTGGTGTCATTAAAAATAGGCTTAGAAGGAGATGAAACTAACTTACCTGAACGCAAAGTGATGGCGTTCACTTGCTCACTCGGGTTAGACTCAGTGGTGCTCGGGAGCGCTCCTTGCTACCTCTCAGACAACATCTTAGAGATTTGGCCAATCTGGCTCTCCAAGTTCTGAAGCGAGGCCTGCTGGTTCCTAAGTGTACTATCAGTAACCCCAATGGATTCGGCAGTCCTAGCTACTCATAATGAAAGAAACAAATACAAAAGGAAATAAATAACATAAAAGAAAATGGAACATATAACCGCTCTTCTATCGAATCGGAGTGGGAATGTCGCAAGTGCCAATTCTGAAACTAGCCTCAAGTATGGATCTCGGATGTCTCGGTCAATCGTCTAGAAACTTTAATCTTTGCTTGAATCCTCCAAATCAATCCTTTGAACTAACGTTGGTTTCCCAAAATGTCAAGAACAGAGGTGCAGAAGTGAGGGGTTGCGTGCATAGAGAAGTCCAAAAATCAGAAGCGGAACCCTGTCTCATTTTGCATGCGCCTATTTATAGACAGAATTGCCTTCGCCGTGCCATGGCCCGTGCCACGGTCCGTGCAAATATGCAGGGACCGTGCATATATGCATGGCCCGTGCATATATGCACGGCCCGTGCCATGGGCCGTCCAAATATGCACGGCCCGTGCAACTGTCAGTGCAAATATGCACGGCCTGTGCAACGGGCACCATCCTCCATGAAATGCAAAATTTCCGAAATTGTCCAAGGGAGGTCGTGCAAAAGCCTCAAAACTGTGCGCCAATAAGGAATCGACTCCGATAAGCATCTAATACGCGTAAATCATCCAAATAGCTTAGTTTCTGCCCGTAAATCAATCAATCTCTATCGAGGAATCCGAAAACCTAAAAAATTCATAAACATACCACAGTGCGATCAAACAGGAATAAATATGACTCAAACACGCGAATAAATGACTGATAGACAGTCAATAAACATGCATAGAATCATCTACATCATTCTACATTTCTAGGCCAAGGCCTTTCAGTATTTGGGCTTGAGTACTGATAAAGAGAAACATCTCAAATAGCAAGCAATAGGGTTCCTAAGGGAGATTACTACGATCATTACCATGAGCTGAGTCTTAGGCAAGGATAAAGGGCTCCCACAAGTAAAAAGTGTTCTACCTTGGCTCGTCTCCCCATTCAAACGGCGCATGCGACAAAGAAAATTCACTCATTACTTATGAGTGATGGTTAGCCAGTGTCACAATTCTAGGTATGCAAAGTTCGTAAAGTAGATTCTTAGCAATAAAAGGAAGTTTGAGGACTTGGTTTGCATGACGCTAAACGAGGAATGTTCTATAATTTCCCAGAACAAGTTATCGAAACAGCGACATGATCCAATGAGTTTTAGTATTCCTTGTGTTATAGTTAACTTATCTGTTAATGATGCTTTAGCTGATTTAGGGGGTAGCATTAATGTAATGCCGTACAACATGTTTGTAAAGTTGGGGTTGGGAGAGGCCAAACCCACTAGGATGAGTATACAGTTAGCTAATAGATCTGTTAAGTATCCTAGGGGTATTGTAGAGAATGTTCTAGTAAAAGTAAACAAATTTATATTTCTTGTTGATTTTATGATCTTGGACATGGATGGTGAGAGTAGTGTACCCTTAATTTTAAGTAGACCCTTTCTTGCAACATCTAGGGCAATGATAGATGTTTGTGATGGAAAGTTAAAAATTAGGGTAGGGGATCAGACTGTCACCTTTGACTTGCATAATTCCATAAGCTAGTTTTTAGATTATAATAATGATGTGTATGCTATCAATGTATTTGATGATGCTATTGAGACACAGTTGTAGGAAGTATTAGTTGAAGACCCTCTAAAAGTCACTTTGCTAAGGGGAGATGAGCATGAGCTGTCAAATGAGGAAGTGTTAGAGCAGCTTGAGTTTTTGTTAGCAAACAAGCCAAGCAACAATACTGATGAGTTTGTTGTGATCGACAGGATAAGTGTGCAGAAGTTGAGGCCATCACTTGAGGAACCGCTGGTTCTCGATTTGAAAAAGCTTCCACAACGTCTTGACTATATGCATATGGATGAGGATAACGGGTTGCCTATCATTCCAGCAGCACGCTTGACACTCGAGGTGAGGGAAATGACATTGCCCTCTCGAAGGAAGTACTTAAAAGCGGTTGCTTGGAGGATTGCTAACATTCTAAGGATCCATAACTTGGCAGTTCAATCGCAGCATATGTCAAACCCGCACATGTAGGGAGTTATCACCGAGTCCAACTAAATGACTCGAGAAATAAAAAGAAGCACTTTTGGGAGGCACCCCAACTTTTATTTAGTTTTAGTTTTCATATTTTATTTAATTTTTATTTTCAGTTTCTATTATTTCTTTATTTTTCATTTTCAGCTCCTGCTGAGGACTTACCGAATTTCCATTCCATCAGCCTCGACGGATGATCAGGGCAGTCCCTCTAGATCTTGTTTTTATTTTTTGCATTGATTTACTTTATTTTTCATACATGTCATGTACCTAAATATTATTGATTTTGCTTTCTTTATTTGTACACCCCAATGCGGGGTATCCACTTCGTTTTACACTAAGGACAATGTGTTCTTCAAGTGTGGGGTGGATGTAGGTAAAATGTATGTTCTCTTCCCTTTCCTATGACTTTTGGATGTGTCTGAAATTGCTATCACTGGTTTTGTATATTGTTAGGATGTTAGGACCTATGTTCTTCATGTCATTTAAGCTTAGTTTGTTCTTTTGTAATTAATGATTTAATTCACATACTTGTAATTGATTATCCCTCTCAATTTTTTTCTTGGAAAGCAATTTCACTTTGTTCAATATGTCACTATAGCCGGGTTAAACTAGTGCTGCTTAAGTTCTTGGCAAATTTCTAGTCTTCATCTTTGGACTTTGATTATGTCAATTTCTTATACCATTTATGTGATGATTCAATTGATAAATTTGGGAACCAATTGCAAATTTTAGCCACTTCAAACGTGAGTTTTTGAACCAAAATTTGAACATCCATTGCAATTATGCTCATGATTTTTCTTGTTTGAGTGTGCTCTGTACTTAATTTTATTTCTAGAACTTGCTCTGTAATGCTTATTGAGGTTACATGAATTTTTGAATACCATTAAATGATTTGAGCAACTTAGGATTCACCACATTTGGCCAAAAGCCTACCCTTTGTTTCCATTAATAAGCCAGTTTTGAGCCTTAACCTTTTCTTCATGATTTACACCTATATACTACATTTATACCATTCTCTACATTTGCCTTTTCTTCCACCCTGTATGCTGGATAATTATGTGATATGCTTTTTCTTTTATGGAATTATAGTGCCTAATTTTGTCATAAATTTACTTAGTCCTTTTTAATCATTCTTTGATGCTCCCTTTAATCCAAATTGTATAATCATTCTCTTTGTTTGTTTCATTAACCATGCAACCCCTGTGTAAGCTGTTGTGGCATTTGAAAAAAAATAAAATTAATTAAGTATTTATTGTGCTTCTTTCTTAGTTCTTTTCTCTTTTGGATTTAATTCTTTGAGCATCCTTTACTTCAAATAAGGCTTAGTGAGTACTTTTGTTGATTTGGCATTCAGTTCCTTGAGCATCATTCATTCTAAATAATTACATGATTTTCCAGCATACTTTACATTTCTATCCAAATGTTCTTACCTTTACCTTAGCCACATTATAACCCTTGTAAAATCCTTTGATTTTGGTATTCAGTTATTTGCAGTAGCGAAGATGGGATTTATGAGCAAGCTTATGGTAAACAGGTTTTGTGCAGCTGCATTGAGGGAATTTCTTTTTATTTTACTTGTAAACACTTTAAGTGATTTGAGAGATCCCTGTGAGGCAATGGTTCTTAGTCTTTAATGTTTAGTTGTTATATAAGTTTTACTTTGAGATGGTCAGCAACTGGTCCTTGATCGGGTGGGGGGCGGTTTGGTTTCGTGCTTACTCTAAAAGTCTCGATTCTTACTTCCCTTTTAGTGCGAGAACCTAATGATTACAGTTCTTCTTTGAAGGTGTATGATTTGTTTAGCTACTTGAGTTTCATTCTTGATATGTTGAATAAGGTTAAGTTGTGAACCTTAGCATGGATTTTGAGGGGCGATTGTTGCTTGTATATGTATTGAGTTATTGATTGCTTGAGGACAAGCCAAAGCTTAAGTGTGGGGTGACTTGATATGTATTGTGTTACACATGTTTCTATGCCCAATTACTTGCATTTTTGTGCATATTTATTTTGTTTTATGCCAGAATCACCTGTGTTTTGGTTCCTTTCATGTTTCAGGTGATCATTGATGAACATTATCAGTGTTTGAGGGCGATATGTGCGAAAACAGACTGGAATTCATCAAAATTGGACAAAGGCTCGCATTTCAAGATTGAGCACGACCTAGGTCAAATCAGTGTTGATCAGCACAGCCTGGACTCTTGCCGTGCTGAACCATTGGCCTTTAATCTTCAAATTTGGCTTTTTGGCATGGTTTCCGAGGCCATCACAGCCTCCAGCACGCGCCATGGTGCTCAGCACCAGCGAGGGCATGGTCAGGGAGCGAGGGGTTGATTTTGGACTCGGAGGCTTAGCACGGCCTGGACTCGGCCCGTGCTGACCAGCAAGGGCTAGACCACGCCCGTGCTGAATTAATTATATAGGTTTTTTCACTTTGTTTTGAGGAGTTCGGCATTCCTGACCTTGGAACTCATATACACACGCGCACCATCTCTTTCTAGACTTTGACGCTTGACTTTGGGAGACCATTTCACACATTAAAGGACGTATTTCAGTGGTTCAAGCATTGCATTAAAGATCAAGAGTGGATTTTGAGGCATTCAAGAGGCAATTCGAGGTTCATTATTCAGATTTGGAGATTGAAGACTAATCTGATTTGAAGAAGAAGGATATACATGTTTCCAATTTTCTCTTATGTATCTGTTCTTTATTTTATTTTATTCATTAGCATGAGTGGCTAGAGCTGTTAAACCCATTAAGTTTCCTTTGTTTATTGGATTGTACTTCATGTTTATGAGATTTTGATTATCAATTCTTGTATTCTTCTTGCTTTTAGTATTAATAAGATATCGCATTATTCATGAGACGTTATGAATTGCGCTCTTTAGATTGCTTTCTGTAATTGAGAAATTCATTAAGTAATTGGAAATTTGAATAGCAAGAACTGGTTAATAATCACTTAGAGATAAGGGTAATTAACTAGCCGAATTAAGAATTAACAACTCTTAATAGTAGTGGATTAATCTTAAGGCTAACCTAAAATCAATCGTTAGGAAGAGATTCTGTAGTTTAGGTTATTAGGCTTAGGATTTCGGTGTTTTCGAGAGAGAACTCAAACTCAATTTAGAAACCGCTCACGGCTAATCATAATTGGTCACCAATCTAATTTTTTCCTTTGCTAAAATCCAACTAGCTTAGGCCCCCCTTGGGTTTGCTTTCTTTCCTTGATTGTTTCATTTAACCTTTGCAGATTGCTTGGCATTTAGTTAATCATTTAGCTTTCACCTAGTCATAGATTAGTAACTTCTTCACTATTAGTTTAAGGTTAGATAACATAAGATGCTGGAGTATTTCTAGGCTCATCCTTTCCCGAGAATACGACCTTGATACTCGCCATTAGTGCTAGCCTGCATCGATAGGTTCACTGCCTTAGGTTGTAGTTGCATCACTAGCTCATCATTAGCCAACCTTTAATTGATTTATCGCCTCTTGAGACTCGTAGAACAACAATCTATGGTGACAACCTGAGGGTTCCCCCTATATCCACATCATCATTATCACTTTCACTTCAAACTTGTTTTTTTGTTTTATAATTCTAGAAACATGTTAGGGTGTTTTATTGTTATTTCATATGATCTATATGATTAGGATAGGTTTTTCTTGTGAATTAACATGCTACAACTTGCTAGGTTTTGAATATGCTAATATGATTTTATTGGGTTTTGAATCTGATTAGTTAATGAGTAGGTACACATAATTGATTTATATTTCTATGCAATTGAATTAGAATTTAAGGTTATATAATTAAAATTTAGAATCAATCTTAAAATATTAAATTTTCCTACTTTATGTTATAATTTTTAGGGTTGTATTTTTTTAGGTTTTCTAGTTAAATTTCATGTTTTTTAATGCTTATTCATTTTACATATTTTGATCGATTTCTTATCCTCTGTGCATGTAAAATCAACTCTTGGAAGTGTGAAATCAAAGGAAAATCACAAAATTGACTTGTAGAAGCCCTAGAGTTGATCGACTCAATGTAGAGCCGATAAGCTCTATGCCTTAGACCGATTAGTTATGCATATTTTGGCCCTGATTTTCAAGTTTTGATGTATTTCAACAATGTTTATGTATTGTTCTTATTTTTAGATGTTTTTCTTTCATTTTCTATTTATAGGAAGGATTGTAATAGCTAGATTTAATTTTCTGCATCTTTATTTTTGTTTTATGTTTGATGCATACCAAATATTTGTAATATGACTACCTAATTAAAAGTTGGACATATAGACCCTAGGCTAAAATCAGACCCAACATGAAAATTGTTGTCCATTAGGATAAATCAGATGGTAATTGGGCAAAATCTAAAATCAACATAGACCTAGTTGGCTTTGCCATGCTTTAATTAGATTAATTGGGTCACATTAGATTTAAGATCACATAATTGGGCCTCTGCATAAAAAGTAGTCCATTTAGGTTTAAAGGCTGGAATTAAAGCATAATTTGTAATTGGGCTAGACTAGGTAAAGCCTTGTACATAATTAATTGCTAAAATGGATTAACACATCAAACCTGAGTTAGGCTTAATAAAATGGGTTGGACTTAAGAGGACCTCACATGCTGTAATGAATGCTTGTAAATATAAACTGTTGTCGAAAAATGCACCCGGTTAAAAACTCAACACCTATTGCAAATTACACCAAGCACCTCCCACTGCACAGACAACTGCATTCGTTAAGCATGAAATTCAAGACCTCATTAACACTGAAAAATTAATCGACCCAGACCAGCCTAGCATTAGAAGAAATCCCCTACTAAACTATAACAACGCACCATCCCTAAACTAAGTATCCATGATCAACCCTGACTTTAATAAAAAAGTGGTCATGAACTCATTCCAAGATACATCCCAACTCGAGCCAGAGCTAGATAGCCTATAAAGAACCTTCACCGAGCTAGGGGCACCATTATTTGTGGTGTTCCAACATTTAAAATGGAGTGGAAACTCAAGCCTCAATCATTGAAAAGTGGTCCTAACCCTCACAATGGCCAATATTTTGAGTATCACTTGGCTTTCAAGCATGTGAGGCTTAATAGACTGCAGGGAATGACAAGTTAAGAAACTTCCTCGATATAACTGTGAAGACCTGCTAGGGCAACCCTCAAGAAAATTTGACTTCAAAGTCTGATACTCGAGGCCTCCTTTGACTGACATTCAAAGTGAATGATATTGTGCCAAGTGGCTTAGTATAACTGTCTGAAGCATGAATTCAGGACTTAATAGACTGTAGGGAATGGCAAGTTGAGAAACTTCCTCGATATGTGTGTGAAGACCTGCTAGGGCAGCCCTCGAGAAAATTTGACTTCAAAGTTCGATATTCGAGGCGTCCTTTGACTGACATTCAAATTGAGGATATTGTGCCAAGTGGCTGGGGATCAAATGATGATCAAACAACTAGAGAATCTTGCCTTTTAGAGGTTTGCAAGGAACCTGAGAAGAAGTTGGTTATGGCCATTGACATATGGTATAGCTTTGGGGATGAATGTGATGTGCGTAAAATACACACATCTAAATGGGGTTTTTCAGATTGATTTTATGGATATTTGGACGTGAATTGGTCCCAACACTCACCTGATGCGTCTGTTTGTGTGCATTAGGTCCAAAAGAAGTCAAAGGATTATAAAGGGAAGAATTGGAGCATAATTGGACGCCGAAGCTGCCGAAACAAGCTAAGTACGAGCAAGAGGAAGCTGAATAGGGCCGTGTTGGTTTCAACACTGGCCGTGTTCCCAACATGTTCACCAACACGGCCGTGTTGGTGCATCAAACATCAAAGAAACAGAAGTTTTAGGGAGCACGACCACAGAGAGTAACACGGGCATCAACACTAGCCTATGTTGGGAACACGGCCACCAATACGGCCGTGTTGGCGGCGGCAGGGGGAATTAGTTAAAAGAAAGAAGAGAGGAAAGAAAAAAGAGAGCGGGGGGAGAACATCCCAAACCCTAACTTTTATCTCCCTAAGGGTTTTCTGAGCTGAAACCAAGGAAAAAGGAGACTTGGATCAAGGTTTCAATCGGATTCCCTTCAAAGATCGAAGATTGGGTGAGGTTCGTTGATTGGTTTTCAAATCGAGCAAGAGGAACAAGAATCGATTCAATTCAAGTAAGAGGAATTGGGGCTGTTTACTCTCATCCAAGGGTGTAATCGGGTTTTCTCTACCTTTACTCATTGTTGTAATTGAATTCTTGTGTATTTTGATAATGAACATGATTAGCTATATTGATTAAATCCATTGGGATTTCTTTACTATGTTGGCTTAGTATTATTTTATTGGATTGTTTGGGTTAATTTTGTATTTTTCTTGCCTTAAGTATTAATAAGATAATGCATCATTCATGAGACGTTGTGAATTGTGTGTTTAGATAGCTTTGTATGATTGAAAAGTCCATTTGGCAATTGAAATTTTGAATAGCAAGAACTGGTTAACAATCGCTTAGAGATAAGGATAATTAACTAGCCAGATTAAGAATTAACAAAGCTTAATAGAGGCCGATTAAAGCTTAATGCTAATTTAAGAATCAATCGTTAGGAAGAGATTCCAACTTTAAGTTATTAGGTTTAGGAATTCAGTTATCTCGAGAGAGAAACCGAATTCGGTTAAGAATTCGTCCACGGGTAGCATAATTAGACTCACCAATCCTTTATCTTTTTTTTGATTGCCAACTAGTTTAGGTCCCATTTGGGTTTGCTTTCTTGTCTTGGTTATTTTAGTTATTAATTATTCCTCCATCTCCCTTAGAATTTAGCTTATAGCTATTAGTTAGTTTAGAAATTATTCATCTATCATTTTAGGTTAATATAACAAAGAACCAAGGAGTAACTCTAGGCTTTCACTTTCCCGAGGAATACAACCTTGATATTCGCCATTAGTGCTAGACTGCATCGATAGGTACACTGCCTTAGATTGTAGCTAACACAAATAGCACACATCAAGTTTTTGGCGTCGTTGCCGGGGAATGTTTGAAAACTAGAGTGAAATTTGCTATTTGTTAATTTAGCCATTTTTATTTTATTTTATTATATTTATTTATTTTATTTATACATATTTATTTAGTTAAGTTTATGATTCAGATAGTGGATGATAAGGAGGTTCAATGCTAAATTCAAACTCTTTATATGATACGTTGGAAAATGGGATCAGTAACCAAGAGAGTGCTAAAAATTGGGATACCCGTGCATCTTTAGAAGCTCGAGTGGAATCATTTTGCAGGGCTACCGATCAACTCTCCGCTCCTATCCTTTCATTTTAAGTTTTTTGTGAATTTTGTTATAGTTTACATTTGAGTAATGATTGTCCATTGTATAGTGATGTTGCTTATTGTTCTTCTAACTAAGAACAGGTGAATTATTCGGGAAATTGGCCAAATGACTCATATGGAAGCACCTACAATCAAGAATGGGGCACTCATTCACCCTTTGGATGGAGCTTAGATGGCCAAGAACCACCAAGATCTCAACAACCACATCAGCAGCCTAATCTTGCACCTTCAACTCAAGATGAAGAGTTAGTATCAGAGGAGCTGATGATGAGGTTCTTTACAAGTCTTGAAGATAGATTCCAACAAACAGAAAGGATACTTGAAGGTCAACAAGCCTCGATTGAGAACATAGAGCATCAAGTAGGCTTGATCTTCAAGTTACTAGCTGAAGAGCAATTGGGAACTCCATCAAACGCTACTGAATCGGAGGAACAATTGAGCGCCGTCACTTTGCGTTCAGGTGAGAATTTTTCTGGTTTATCTACTATGTTTGACGATGATGCTTTTGTGCAGGACGATTTCTTGAACATGGAGATGGAATCAGAAAAGGAAGAGGTGAACATGATTCCTCTGAAAGACTATCAATAAGAATGTACAGTTGATGATGCCGAGTTACAGTTATAGGAATTTTTGGTGGATTTTCCACAAGTCCCTTCGATGATGGAAGATGAGCACAAGTTATCCAATGAAGAAGTCTTGGAGGAGCTCGAGTTTCTTCTAACAAGTGAACCGAGCCAAGGACTAGAGAAAACCATCGACGTTCCTGAAGAAATTGCCTTACTGTCGATCCTTCCAATTGGTGAAACTCCAGCTTTCAAATTGGAAGAGCCCATAGAGCATCATGACTACATGCAATTATACGAGGAGCGAGTTTTGCCCATCATACTGGCAGCTTGCTTGATAGTCGGGAAGAGGAAATTGACGATTATCCCTCTAAGCGGATACTTGAAGACATTTGCTTGGAAGAAGGATGGATGGTCATCAATTCCCACCGTTTGCTTTTCACCATGAGTCCAGCTAAGAAGACTCATCACATAAAAAAGAAGAGCTTTTGGGGGGCACCCCAAATTCTATTTTTCAATTTTAATAATTTACCATTTCATTGTGAACTTAGTTTGATTAGATTTTATAGTTTGTTTTTGGTAAGTTTTATTTATGTTGAGTGTATGAGTTGAGGACTTATTGATTGTGCAGGTGAGAAAGAGCGAGAAAGTGCTGAGAATCGCAACTTTTGCATTTTCTGGAGATCAACACGGGCGTGTTCAAGACCGTGTTCATTAACACGGACCGTGTTCTAATTGAAGAAAATCAAATTAAGATGAACACGTTCACAGTAAGCCACACGGGCATTTATGCCCGACTGTGTCTCCAACACGTCCCCGTGTTCCATAAACATGGGCATGTTCTCAGAAGTTGGTAAGTCAAAACGTTTAAATTCGCTTAACACGGCCCGATATCCAGACCGTGTTCCGGAACATGGCCCCTGTTGGTAAACACGGGTGTGTTCCGTACACTTCCTATATATGCCACTTCATTTCGAAATGGCCAAAAATTTTGCTCTCCCTTTAGTTTAGCAATTCTCTATTCTCTACTCTCTTACTCTCTCACTTCTTATTTCTCATCTTGAAAGCTTTGGATATTGCGTTTGTCAATTAAGTACCCTCCAACTTCATTTTCCATATTTTTTTTATTTTGATATTAGTTCGAATTTATGTTTTCTTTGTGTTCGAATTTGTGTTTCAATTTTTTTTAGTTTATTTCCTTATTTTATTATTTGGTGCATGCATTTACATTCATGTTTGTGCTTAATTTTCTTTTGTTTTCTTTAATTTAGTTTATATACCTAACTTGCTCTTATTTTCCATTTTTCTTTTCTACTATTATTCATGATTGTGATTAATTTTTTATTTTCCTCTTTATTATTATTGTTGGCAGCTAAACAATAGGCTCTGTCATATATAGTGGACTCTGTTGTATCTGTTTTATATTAGCATGTTGGTTTGCCTTGTGATGGTTTATGGTGAAGTTAAACTCCATGTGGATGAATTGAAAATTTAATTGGTTAGCATTGGTTGGCAGTGTTGTGGATTGAATTTTCTTTGCAGGACATTGAGCGGTTTAATTTTATCAAGTTAAATCGTTCGGTTTGTCCATTTTATGCCGTTATGCTGCCAGAATTTTGTTGATCCTTAGTACTAAAAAATTTCTTTTCGGTGTACCATGTCCACCGGACGAGGATCGGGGAGTTTACAAGAGGAGGCGACCGATGGTTCCTCTTCCTCTCGATCGTCAAAGTACCGCTACCGACTAGTTTAGGCAAAATTAGACCACCACAAATAGCCATCGATTCCTACTTTTCCAAGGCCAGCCCACATTTGAGCAGAGATATCAATCAATGAGGCACAAAGATTTGGGAAAGGGGCATAGGATAGATCGGCCAAGACTGGAGACCGTCGGACTTGCATTCGGTCGATATCTTTAGACGCCCCCATTTCAAAGATTTCTTTGAGATAGTTGAACCAACATATAGGGAGTTGATTGTGGAGTTTGCCGACTTTCTTTCCGCAGAGCCGGCCATGGACTTCCAACAACCGGATGCCGCGACTTTCACGATGAGTGCGCAGCTGGGGTACACTTGGGCTTGTGGTCCGACGAGGGTACAACTTGGAGGTTTACGGCCGTATACACACGCCTGGTATGTCATATCCACAGATGTGGGCCGAGATTTCTGATGAGACTGAGGGGTACAGTGCCAGCTAGTCCAAGGCGTCTAACTTGCTTGAGGGACTGCGGTACTTGCATGCATTGCTGGCTAGGACCATCACTAGCAGGGCAGATAGCGGTGGTGTAGTTACCCAACCGGACCTGTTTATACTTTACAGCATGCATTAGCACTAGTCCGTCGACATGGGATATTTGTTGGCCAGACAGATCAGTGCCTTCTGCAACAACTCAAAGAAGGTATTTTTCTATTTTGGGACTTACATTACTCGACTGGCTAGGAGCTTAGGAGTTTTGGAGGAGGTGATACCACATTTGACAGAGCTGGGGGTGATGGAGACTTTGGGACTTCCCCAGTTGATTAGTATGGGGATGGTGACTCGTAGGCAGGGTCCGCTAGGACCAGAGTATAGACTGAGGAATGCTCTCTTGGCAGCACTCAAAGAGGAGCAACCTGCCCCACGAGCCCATGGTACACAGGATGTCCCACCTTCTTCTGATATTTTGCAGTCTTCCTCCAGACCATCTACTTTAGCTCCTTCTGGTTCTTCATTAGCTGTTTTAGGAGTCTTTCCAATTGAGTTTAGAGAGCTGCAGCCAAAGGCGTAGGTTGGCAGGAGTAGCAAAGCAGTGATTTCATTTGACAAGAGGCTTTTCAGCAGGACCTTTTACAGCGTCAGGCTGAGTTTCAGAGCTAGATGATGGCTCAGTTTGAGAGGCAGAGGGCTATGCTTCAGGAGTAGGGAGGTAGGTTAGAGGCCTCTATGGCCAATGACATGTTTGATGATTATTTTACTACAGACTTTGCACCTGCCTGTCCGCAGAGCCGGGTTCCAGAGCAGAGCCATTTTGACATCCCTCTAGCGGATGATCCAGCTGGCCCTTCCTCTCCGACTGACCACCCTTCAACAAAGCAGCCTGACGAGCCTCCTATTGACGCTGCTCCTGCATGTAACACTACTTCCGATCCTCAGAGAGCAGCCACTCTTCCACCACGTATCACCAAAGGTTCTCGATATACCTGGCCGATGCACCTCTTTCACTCCGGAGCTATAGTCGTATGATTAGTTCTTTTCTTTTTCATTTCTTATATTTTGTACACTGAGGACAGTGTGTCCTTCAAGTGTGGGGTGGTGATATTTATATACACTTGTTTTCGTGTTTTTATTATTTTGCATATGAAATTCAGATCCTTTTTTAGTGTATATATCGCATTTCATTTATCCCATCTCAGTTATTTGTTTATTCTTTGTGCAATATTTTTGTAAAATTTTAAAATTTTTTCACTTTGTTTTAATGCTCTTACTGTTGACTTGCTTTTGAAATCCTGTTTATGTCCATATGATCGGGTAAAACCGATAGTGTTGAGTTTTGCGGAAGAATGTAAGATAATTAGTTTGAGTTTTGCACTAAGTTGCTTTGGTTTATTTAATTTTGTTTTGATGATTTTTGTTTGGAACCTACTCAAAAGCACACTTGTGAGAAATTGAGCCTAAATTGTAAGCATACACTTTATATGCTTATATTTATTTCTTGTTGAGAGTGCCACCATCGCCTTTACTTTTAGAACTTGCTTGGTAATGCTTATGAGGGCCACAAGGAGAGTTTAACACTTTGATATGATAGAGGCACTTAGGTTTTTCATTCTAGCCAAATAGCCTTCATTCGTTTATTAATTCTGTAGATAACCCCTTCTTTCACCATTTTTTGTATCATATTCCATTACCACTTAGTTTTATTCTGCTTTGGGTTATGATTTTGCACATGAGTTGTTTTTATTGGGAATTTTTATCTTGGGAATAGCTTTGGAATCTTGTAGCAGCTTACTTCAATCCAAAAAGAAATTCACTCTATTATGTGAATGTTCTTCCCTTATGAAAAAAAGAAAAAAAAAGAAAGAAGAGAAATATAGAAATAGAAGAATAAGAGGGAAAGGTGATGAAAAGAAAGAAAGTAAGTGAGCTAAACATTTTGACTTGATTCCTATTTCCCACCTTGGACTACTATCTATTGTTTACCCCTTGTGATTATTGTGACTTGTGTGCATGTCATGTATTTCATTGCAGAACACCATAGGTTCAACATCTTATCAAATTTACCTACCCCTACCTAATCCCAATTACAACCCTTATAAAGACCTCTTGACATGGTTGTTGACTCTCCATAAGTGGTAGGAGTAGGATTTAAGAGCAAGCATATAGTAAGGAAGGTAGTAGTTGATGCATTGGGCGATTAAACACTACCCTTTAAACACTTTGAGTGACTTAGAGTGAATCTAGTGAGGAGTTGGTTCTGAATAATTTTGTTGAGACAGTATTTTGCGAATTATTGGCATCTTGGTTGTGATACTTGAATTGATTGCTTCGTTTCTTTTTGTTTGACTTACGCTTGTTAAGGATATGTGCAGGAGCTCTCTAGCTTGTCTGTCAGTTTAAGTATTGTTCCTTAGTGGTTTATTTTCCTTATTTTACTTTTGATTGCTTGAGGACAAGCAATGAGCTAAGTATGGGGTTATTTGATGTGCGTAAAATACACACATCTAAATGGGGTTTTTAAGATTGATTTTATGGACATTTGGATGTGAATTGGTCCCAACATTCACCCTATGTGTCTGTTTGTGTGCATTAGGTCCAAAAGAAGTCAAAGGATGATAAAGGGAAGAATTGGAGCATAATTGGACGCCGAAGCTGCCGAAACAAGCTAAGTACGAGCAAGAGGAAGCTGAACATGGCCATGTTGGTTTCAATACTGGCCGTGTTCCCAACACGTTCACCAACACGGTCGTGTTGGTGCATCAAACATCAAAGAAACATAAGTTTTAGGGAGCACAGCCACAAAGAGTAACACGAGCATCAACACCAGCCCGTGTTGGGAACACGGCCACCAACACGGCTGTATTGGCGGCGATAGGGGGAATTAGTTAAAAGAAAGAAGAGAGGAAAGAAAAAAGAGAGCAGGGGGAGAACGTCCCAAACCCTAACTTTTATCTCCCTAAGGGTTTTCTGAGCTGAAACCAAGGAAAAAGGAGACTTGGATCAAGGTTTCAATTGGATTCCTTTCAAAGATCGAAGATTGGGCGAGGTTCGTTGATTGGTTTTCAAATCGAGCAAGAGGAACAAGAATCGATTCAATTCAAGCAAGAGGAATTGGGGCTGTTTACTCTCATCCAAGAGTGTAATCGAGTTTTCTCTACCTTTACTCATTGTTGTAATTGAATTCTTGTGTATTTTGATAATGAACATGATTAGCTAGATTGATTAAATCCATTGGGATTTCTTTACTATGTTGGCTTAGTATTATTTTGTTAGATTGTTTGGGTTAGTTTTGTATTCTTCTTGCCTTCAGTATTAATAAGATAATGCATCATTCATGAGACGTTGTGAATTGTGTGTTTAGATTGCCTTATGTGATTGAGAAGTCCATTTGGCAATTGGAATTTTGAATAGCAAGAACTGGTTAATAATTGCTTAGAGATAAGGATAATTAACTAGTCGGATTAAGAATTAACAAAGCTTAATAGAGGCGGATTAAAGCTTAATGCTAATTTAAGAATCAATCGTTAGGAAGAGATTCCAACTTTAGGTTATTAGGTTTATGAATTCAGTTATCTCGAGAGAGAAACCGAATTCGGTTAAGAATTCGTCGACGGGTAGCATAATTAGACTCACCAATCCTTTATCTTTTGTTTGATTGCCAACTAGTTTAGGTCCTCTTTGGGTTTGCTTTCTTGTCTTGGTTATTTTAGTTATCAATTACTCCTGCATCTCCCTTAGAATTTAGCTTGTAGCTATTAGTTAGTTTAGAAATTATTCATCTCTCATTTTATGTTAATATAACAAAGAACCAAGGAGTAACTCTAGGCTTTCACTTTCCCGAGGAATACGACCTTGATACTCGCCATTAGTGCTAGACTACATCGATAGGTACACTGCCTTAGATTGTAGCTAACACAAATAGCACACATCAGAATGTGATGTCTAGGAGATTAGGGTGAAGGATATCTCAGCAGATAGCGACTCAGACAAAGAAGTTGAGCCAACGAGTAAAGGTGAAGACACGTGGGTGCAAGAGCTAAAACAACTAGAAAAAACGGCTAATGAAGAGGATAAAGGGTTGTTAGAGTAGCTAAAGAAAGATAAGAAGACGGCTAACATCTGGGAGCTCTTGATGCACTCATTGAATCACAAAAAAGTTTTAATCCAGGCCTTGTCTAGTATAAGTATTAGCACAATAGCTACCCCCGAAGAGATGATCAAAATGGTATCTGACAAAACCACCGGGATGATCACTTTCTGGGATGAAGACTTATCACTCGAGGGAAGAGACCACAATAAGACTCTCTAAATAGCAGTGGAGGTCAAAGGGAAAATAACCCTAACGTGTGATGGTGGATGATGGGTCAGTTATCAAAGTGTGTCCCTCTTGCATACTTCCAAGTTGGGACTGACTACAAAAGACTTAAAACCATCGGATATGGTTATAAGAGCCTATGATAAAACAAAGAGAGACGTGGAAGGGACATTTTCAACACTAGTAAAATGGGTCCCATTGAATCCTAGGTGGAGTTTACTGTCCTGGACATCCCATTAACCTTTACTTTTTTATTGGATAGGCCATGGTTTCATGCCCTAGGAGGAGTCTCTTCCACTATACATTAAAAGGTCAAGTTCCCTCATGAAGGCGAAATAGTGACTATCAACGTCAAATATGGTAAGGTTGTCTTAGCCATTTAAGTAGCTGTCAAGGAGTTGGAAGCCCCTATTAGATTCCAAGTTGCTGTTTTCAATGAGTACTACATGGATCCTAAAGTAGCCCCCATGTTCAAAAAGATGGACTTCATGCCCAAAATGGGGCTGGTAAAGAACCAACAGGGTATTGCAGAGCTACCAGACATTAAAGAAAGAGGTAGCCATTTCAAAACTAATTTTATAAAATTTGGTCGAGAATTGAGGGAGAAATGAAGAAAGAGTAAAGAGGGGTTTGAGAGAAAAGTAAAGAAGATTGTATAAAGTGAGTTATAAATGGATCAAAGGATACATATATGCCCTAAAGAAGGCAAAAATTTCCATTTTGGTCCTTGACCTATCAAAGTTATACTTTTATCCCCATATGGGCCAGTTACTAATATAAGTCTCAAGAAGACATCTGATAAGTCAATTTGCATACCGAGGTGGGAATTTTCAAAAAATTGCCATTTTAGCTCCTGATCTATCAAAATTACGCTTTAGTCTCTAGATGGGCCAATTACTAAAAATACCTCCAGAAGACATCTACAGAGTCAAATTGCATCTCGAAGTGGAAATTTTTAACTAAAAGTCAGATTTAGTACTCGAAAGTGGGAAAATTCATCGAATAAACCTGAAGCAGCAATTACAGACATAATTGCATCCCAAAGTGAAAAGTAGCCAAAATAAAGTCCCTACAAATATAAAATCAACAGGCATGGTTCCCAAATCATAGGCATAGTCCTTCAAATCAACCAGGTGAAATCCTCAAATTTCAAGCAGGTGAAGTCATCAAAATTCAAGCAGGTGTAGTCCCCATATCAAGTCAAAATCAATTCGAGCTTACAAGGCGTGGCTTCTTCAGCTCATCAAGATATCCTTTTACTATATCCTTGATATTATGATTTGTCTAAATTTATTTAATCGCATTAGTGCATATAAATTTCGACAAACCGGGGGTAGCTGTTAGCAGCCTTTTTCGAAATTAGATGTGGAGGGAATTATGAAAAATTCTATGATGAAATTTAATGCCTTTCTCAAGCCTCGAGAGATTGAGAACAGGTGAGTCCTAGTCTGGATTGAGAATAATTGAATCAAAATAACTTTTCTAGAATCAATTTGGACTCAATTACGGGTAAAACGACAGTTTTACAAGTTCAAGGAACAAATTGTCAAAAATTTCTAAACTCTTTGCTCACAAAGCCAATCAGCTTTCCTTACAGCGGAATGAACTCTACATAGAGCTGATTCGGCTCTATGCTCGGCCGATTGGGTTTTGAATATGATAATATGAATATGTATTGTTCTGAATATGATAAAATCTTTCTCATGGGTTTTGAATCTGATTAGTTAAATATTTAATAAAACATAACTAATTTATATTTCTATGCAATTGAATTAGATTTCTAAGGTTATATGATTGAAATTTGAAATCTACCTTAAAATATCATACTAGCCTACTTTCAATTTTGATTTCTAGGATTTGCACGCCTTTTTAGATTTTCTTAGTTAAATTTTATGTTTTTTTATGTTTCTTATTTTATTTTACATGTTTTAATTCATTCTCTATCTTTTGTGCATGTGAAATTGGCTCCTAAGTATGAGAAATAGAAGGAAAAATCACAGACAGATAATTTGAAGCCCGAGAGCTGATCAGCTCAATGTAGAGCCATTCGGCTCTACATTGAGCCGATCGGCTCTATGCCCTAAGCCAACTGGCTTTGCACATCCTGGCCCTAATTTTCGGATATCTAATGTATTTTAGCGATTTTATGTAATGTACATAGTTTTGTAGGTGTTTTTCTTTCATTATTTAGTTTAAGCAAGAGTTAGAAGAGCTAGTTTTAACTTTTTACACTTTTATTTTTATTTTATGCTTGATTTATGCCAAATAGTTGTAATTTGATTGCCTAACTAAAAATTGGACACATAGACCCTAGATTAAAAATTGGACCGAACATGAAAATTATAGTGCATTAGATTAATTAGATGGTAAGTGGACTAAATTTAAAATCAACATAGACCTAGTGGGTTTTGCTATACTTTAAATAAATCAATTAGACTACATAATATTTAAGATCATTTAATTGGGCCTCAATATAAAAGGTAGTCCATTTAGGCTTAAAGGCTAGAAGAAAAGCATTATGTGTAATTGGGCTAGACTAGGTAAACTCTTGTACATAATTAATTAGTAAAACATACTAAAAAATTAAACCTGGGTTGAGATTTATAAAATGGGCTAGACTTAAGAGGACCACACATGTTGTAATGAATGCTTGTAAATATAAACTGTCGCATTTATAAGGAATAACTTGTTAAACAACAAAATTAAAGACTAAGATACATAAATAAGGAAGTTGGCGTCCGGATCCATCTCTGGATGTGGCAAAGCTTCCGTATGAAATCTAATATGTCACTCAAATCAATAAAAGTGTCCCAGAGAATTACTCGGGTGGTGGCTCCATCTCCGTGCTAGTCTCTATGACTAGTTAACATATTCCTGATTAGGTTAAAAAGCCTTGCAGTGTCGTAGTCGTTAGAGACACTTAGGTGCACGCCCAAAACTACTGCCCATAGGTACGGGCACTTGAAGACCTATTGACAGCCGAGGCGCAAGATGGCTGTAGCACCATTCACGGAGAAGGAGGTAGACCAGTACACTAGGAGCTTCCTGATGTACTTGTTCATGGCCACCATTTTTGCTGACGTCGAGTTGAGCATTCATATGATCTTCTTGACGAGCCTAACATATCTGAATGTCGTGGGCACATTTGCTTAGGATCAGGCCGCTCTCTACTAGCTCTACCATTTCATGGATCGCGGTTGCCGGGGAAGCATGAAGGTCGGTGGCTTCACCTATTTATTGCTAGTGAGTTATTTGGTATGATGTTACTTGCTTATAGTTTTAGTAAGATTTTACTGATATTGTTTACTGTGTTCCGTTTGTAGATATGAGCACATGAGTACTGATTGTTGAGGATAGGTTCTCTGGCTAGCGGTGGCGGATACTCGTTCTTGGACTGTAGGGTGGATTCACGATCTGAATCCGAGAGTTCACATCAGCTAGATCAACATTATTAGTGGTTGAATGCAGTCACCTGGCCATGTTAGGAATTGATTTGAAAACATCAAAGAGGCAGCATAAGCAATTTAAAATCTTTCTTAATTCTTAAGAGGGATCTCATTGATTTAGATAATCATAACTTAAAAAACAAGCAAATAAAGAGAGATCCTTACAATGGGTGTTGGCTATGATATGATCCCATTTGATTTCTTGTTTGATGGTCTTGGCACCAAAGCTACTCAAATGACTAGCCTCTAGTGGTAATCCATACAAGCTTCAAAGTTGGAATCTCCTATGAACAATCCTTCACAAAAGAGAAAGTGGAGATGATGATGAGTGTGAATGCTAGTTCCAAGCTAGGTTGAATATTAATTAAACTTATTAATTAAGTGTTGTTGGCATCCTTTATTAAACCTAGCCGCCCATCATGCTCCTTTATATGTACATGGGATTTAACCTAGTCTTTTAACAAGCAAGACTTTACTTACTCTTAAGTTGGGCCTTAATTAGGCTTGTTTAGACTAAGTTAACTTAATTAATACATGCACATAGATATAGGGCCCTCATAATCGAATATGATAGCCCAATATGTATTAAATTACTTAATTTTTAACTAGGGCCAACATATTAAGCTTAAGCCCAATCATAAGCCTCATATTAATCTCATTTTTAAGCCTATTTGTGTATGACCCAAAAGGTTCCTAGCATGTTGGAAATAAATTATGAATTATGAATTAAACCCTTTTAATTTAATGTTAATTCTCTAATTAACTTAATTCATATTTCATAGATCAAGATTGGCAATTAACAATGCATCATGACCACCCAAATGTGTAGGAAGGATTAGTACCAACTAATCAACCTTTTTGTAAATGCTCTATCAAGTGTAATTCAATCCTTTCATTATCCTTATTTTCTAATTAGATCATAGAGTATGGATTCAAATGTCAACTCTATATTTGATCCAATCATATTTGTCCTTTGATACAATGCCATTAACTTGTGAACTTGATTTATGGATCCTAATTCATAATCAATATGTTCAACTTCCTTAAGCAAGGATTTGTATAAGTTAATGCACTATCAAAAAACTATAAGATATGGTCCCATGTAATAATTACCTTGGGCAATGAATCCTTTGTTGATAATCTCATTTTCTCCATATGACTCTTGTTATACCCAATTACTATTCCTTGAGCACCTCATGGTTAGAAGGATATAAAATAGTATCAAAGTATAGTAGTCCTTATATGAGATTATTAGATTATCTCAAGTCTAAGGATTACAACTTACATAATCATTTACTAGAGTAGTTATCCATAGACACGGGGGTAATAACTTCAATATGGATTACTGTAGAGGGGTCTTGTTCAACGTACTTGTGGTAGTCTATCTCTATACTTCAATCATATGAGATCGATTGCTTACTTTTAAGGTAAGATGATAAACCCATTGTGGTAGTCTCAAGTGTTTGATCAATATCTATATGATCATGATCAATATCTTTATCAAACTTCGACTATGAACTAGTTTAGAAATAATACTTTGTTGTGATAAGAATCGCACAATCATAATCACTTTATGATTTCTCTCACATCGTATTATGCATTCCATGGAATTCATATATATTAGTTTAGTATACAAGTAAAAAAAAACATATAGGTTTGAATAAATGGCTTTTAATAAATAGATTGTAACACCCGGAATTTTTATATATTTAATAATGAATTTTTATTTAAGTTAATTTTAGCTTCATTATTATTGGGTTTAATTTGAAATGATTTAATGAAAAATTTAATATTAATCAAATAAATGAGTTATTTTCTATACCAATTAGTTTGAAATTTTAAGAAATTATTCAAGTAAATTATTTGAGAAATGATTATATTTTGGTTATTCAAATTTTCCCAAATGCATATTTATATAAGTAAAATTATATATTGGAAGATTTTGGAAGAAATTATAAAGGATGTTTTAATAAAAGAATTTTGGGAAAATTGGTATTATAATTGATTAGTAGTATTAAATTTTAAGTTGGAATTTGATTATTTAATTTAATTGTGTGTTAGGACTAAATTGGAAATTTATTTTGGAATAAGGATTGAAAGTATAATGTTATTTTTATGGGGTTTTAATGGAAATTTGTGAGCTTGGTATTTTTGTAAATAAATATGCTCAGTGGGTATTTTTATAATTGTGTATTTTCAATAATTCGGATTTGGCCCAAATTAAATAGTTAGGGGCTTAATTGAAAGGCTAAAAAGAAGTTTGGGGGTCAAATTGGAATTCGCAGGGATGAAATTGTAAGTAATTAAGAAAGTTGAGAGACCAAATTGCAATAAGGAAAAGTTCGGGGGACAAATGTCGATATTGAAGGGAAAGAAATCGGGAAGAAGAGAGGAAGAGAGAGAGAAAGCAAGGCCGAGAAGAAGGAGGCCGGTCTTTGCACAGCGCATGGCGTCGGCATCGGCCGGCAGCTCCAAATGGCTGAGGCGAATCGCGTGACGGTGGAGCAATGGCCCGAGGCCGCTCCGCCATTTCGCATGGGCGGCCGAGTCGAGTGGCGATCGGCTCCTCTCGGCAAGGGCTCTCTTTTGGCAGTAACGCCTGTGGTGGCCGGAGACGGAAGATCCGGTGGAGAGAGAAAGTAGGGGGCAGCCGCGTTTTCAGCTTTTCCGAGCTCCCGTGAGGATGGACGATCGGAGGACGTATCCCGACTCTCCTCGGCTCAAGCTTTGCATTGGCACCGGTTTCGTGGGCGATCGGGCTTCGTTTGCGAATCGACGGTCGAGATCGTCCGCAAATCTCTCCCGGATGATCGGGTGTCGGATCGAAAAATCGGAAGCGAGATCGCCTTCGCCACGTCAGGAGTTCGATGGTGTGTTCGGATGGTCGATCGGACTCCCGGCCGGAGGCTAGTCGACCGAGCGACCGAGCGCCCTGTAATTTTCTTTGGCCCGTTAATTTTAGAAATTCTTGGTTTAATTGTGTCTATTGGGTTATATTGAGTATTTGATGTTATTTGTGAGTCAAAATAATTGTCCTCGGTTTACCGCCTCGTATTTTGTCTTTGTGTGGCGAGTCGGAAATAGTGAAGTTTGGGGACCCGACTCCTATTGTTTGAATCGTTAAGTATTTGAAGTGTTCTTCTGGCAGGTCCTGGACCCGTTTTTACGGGGGTAATGTTCGTGTTGTAGGGGAGGTTCTCACGGATTTTCGTGAGAATTCTCCTGAGTCGAGATTCTTAGACAGTCAGTCCTAGGAGTCTAGACCTAGGATTAATGATCGATTGTCTCAGCGTATTGATAAATTGTTTTCCGTGATTAGATGATCTGTCTGTTCGGCTCGCTCCAACCGAGGCACCGGAGCAGAGCTAGGAGGTCGCCCAATCCTGTGAGTTAAAGTCATTTAATCATTGCACTATTGCTAAGTCTGATTTAATATGCTATTTTGAAAGTTTATGCATAATATGATTATTAGTATCGCAAAATAAATGATTTCACTTGATTATTAATATTTGAAATAATATAAATATTATTATTAGTATGTTATAATAAGATAAACGTTATTATTTTTCCCCTCACAAATTGCACGTTGTTTTACCTTAAATCTTTAATCTTTATTTCGATATGTGTTGGTTGAGTTCATCAGATAATGATATTTATTATATGTGATGATTGCGAATTGGGAAATGTGGCTTGTAGAACATGCCGCCTGATGGGTTACATCAGGACCGCGTGCGCACCGGTAATGATTATGGACATAAGGTTATTATGGATTTGTTTGCCCTGATCGAGCATTGCTCTCTGGGCTGAGTTCAGTTGATTGCCGGAGTTAAGGTCCCTGATCGAGCGATGCTCTCTGGGCGCCGGCTTATTTGGAATTCAAGTGTTCAGGCTGGAGGTAAGGACCCTGATCGAGCTTGCTCTCTGGGCGCCAGTCTTATTGGATTAAGAGAGCCAAAATGGCTGTTAGAATTTGGGGTTAGGGTTCTACTGAGCCACTTGTCCCGTAAAAGTAAAAATATATTTTTATTTATTCATTTATTTATTTATTATGGTATGATTATAATATGGATTGTATTTACGTGCATGGTTGATATATTGATTCGAATGATTAATATTTTCTGTGAAGAAAGTAATAGGGTATGATTATAGTATGATTTGTATTTACGAGCATGGTTTGATATACTAATTTGAATAATCTATGTTTTCTGAGAGAATGCAATAGTCCCCAGATTATTTGATTTTAACTCACTCTCGAGACTGACAGTCTCCATTTATGTTTTTTTTTCAGATTCGTGACTGTTAGTTCTCCCGCGACTCTTATTCAGTAACCCGACTCCTTCATCATCGGGTGATGTATTTGATTTGATATGTAAATTGGTAAATCTTAGATTCTCCGCAGTAGTAATTAGTAAATGTATCAGTTGTAAATTTTCTGAGCTTCGGGTCTCGCCTAGTTTTTCTAGTAGACCGAAGTAATTTTGTAAAGTGTAACTATTAAGATAATTTGTGGTCTTAATAATATTAATTTGAGATGAAGTTTGTTTAAATCAGTGAGTGTCAGGCTTACTACGGGTTTCGGTGGCCTTAAGCCTACCCATTCCCTAGTGCCGGTCACAGGCCCACGGGTGGGGTCGTGACATAGATGGTATGCCAACAAAATTTGTATAGACTATCATAGATAAACCAAAACAACATATTGTCTTTAGGGCATACACTAGCTGGCTAGAGGTGAAAAAGAAAATTATTTATCTATTACTTATATCATACTTATTACGTACTTGTATGTCTGACGTGCAATATGGCGCAGGTGAGGGTGCACTGTGGGGGAGTTTGCCTCATGGTCCATTGCATTGTTGATGCAATGGCATTTGATGAGTGCCCGTTCCTGATAGAGAGCTTTATGTACCATTGCTGGTACTTTGGAGATAGGATCAAGGAGTGGAGTGCTAGTCCAACTGTGCGCTCCATCCCGTATGCTCTAACACTTCTGGGGACGGTGATGGCCATAGGGAAAGTGGCTAATGAGGAGCTAGAGGAGGCTCATGCGATGACATTGTTTGAGGGCCCAGGTAGCCAGACACTTTCCTATACCGAGTATACCATTGTGTTGCCTCTGCGATAGGTTGGCCTAGAGGGTGGTGCTCTTGTAGCTGAGGTGCCAAGGTAGAAAAGGGAGGTCGAAAGAGGGCCCGAGGACTAATCGGTAGCTCATATCTAATTGGAGGGCATGGTGGTTAGGGACTTTGCTACCCTGCCTTTAGATTTTATCTCTGTGCCTCGTGGCAGGCACATTGCCTCGATGATGGCTCCAATTGATTAGGATTTCATGCCATCCTATAGCCCTATAGGGACCGTTTGGTGAGCTTATTTTTTATTGTATTTTTGACGTCTTACTGATATTTGTCCTTTATGTGCAAGTGCCTCGATAGTTTGTGGATCAGCTCTACTAGATCTCCGAGGGGTTCCGATCACTTGCCTTAGGCTAGTATGCAGACTATTAGGTATGTGTGTATGTCATGAATGTTATGTATGCATGATTAATGTATGAATGTTTTACTGATCTTTGAATTTTGCTTTAGGTTAGGTGGAGTGGTAGCTCCGAGAGGAGAGAGAGGTTGAGACCGCTAGATTGTGGAGATGTGGTGCACGAGACATGTTTAAGATGCCCGTTCCACCACCAGCCGATCTTAATGATCCTAGTCCTAACAACCGCTATGCCTATCACCTACTTGTCTTATTTTTTCCTGCCTTACGTGGTAGTGGCTTTACTTTTCATGATTTTAGATATAGTTTTGATCATTTTGCACAGTCTCAATACATTGTATTTTTCATTTTAGGGGTTTGATACAATTTGTTTTTGCATTTTTTTGCCAATATTTGCTATCGGTTTCTTTTCATTACGCTGCGTCTTCTACCTCCGCTTATCACTTTTGGCTTTTTAGCAAAGGAATTGAATGGCCAAAAAATAAGAACATGTAAAATTATAGAATAACAACTTTGAGAGAAAATAAATGGAAGGAGAACCATACACCAAATCCTGCCTATTGGGCCCACTGATCCAAGTCATGGCTAAGCTGAGCTCGTGCGAGGTCAGCCTAAGCTAACGCGAGTAGAGAGTAAGCTCACGCGAGGATAGGGGTGACTAGCATGAGGTCATCCTTACTGGCCCTATCCTCTATTTAGTTTCATGCAACTACTCTCCATTTGCCTCAGTATGCCATCACGATCATGAGTGAGACTACTAGAGGCATCCTATAGCCCTACTGAAGCAGATTAAGAAAAGTTTGTGGGCCTTGCTCAAGTCACCTTTGGCCAGCCTGAGACACCTTTGAGATATCAGCCTAGATCTCCCCTTTCTTCATGCGGCCATCAACTTTTGGGATCCAGAGGCTTATGTGTTCTTATTTAGGACTTTTGAGGTGTGCCCCTTATTTGAAGAGTTTACGTCCATCCTCGGTTTCTACCTGAAATCGACTGATAGACTTATCTTGGGCCCTCTAGAGATCCCTTCGCTACATGAAGTCTCCAATTTCTTCGACCTAGGAATGCATGTCATCTAAAGCAATATTAAGGGATCTGGTCTCGAGCTCTCGTGTTTTGTCAGCCTCTCGAATCAGTTTGCCTCCAACTCTCGCACCTGCCTTCGAGTTTTACAGTTCTGCCTGATGGTTCAATTTTTGTTTGTCCGAGAGGATGCACTTAGGGACCTGAAGTTGGTTTTAGCCCTTCCTCAGATGTGTGCGTCGACAACCATCATTATATTTGTCTTAGCGGACACATTGACTAGGCTCGATCCAGTAAAAAGAGGTGAGAGTAATTAGTTCAGCAATAGTCTGGTCGTCTTACAGGTTAGTAACCATACCTTCCATTTTTTTAATTATTTATTGCTATAATTTTTGCCCAAATTGCCCTTTTGGATTCTCAGTTCAGCGAGCTGATTATGCCTTGATTGTTGCCTAAGCCACCTCGTTAAAGGTTTTTCGACTTAGACGGCTGACCTTAATTTTTGCCTAGCTGCCTTATTAGGTTTTTAGCTTAGTAGCTCTTCTTTCCTTTTCTGTATTTTATTTCCATTTTTGTTGCTTCTTTCTGCGAAGGTGTGGCTACAAGAGAGGTTGAAAATCTAGGCCGTGCCAGGTGTTCCGCGAAGACAATATGGTTCCTAGTAGCTTCTTTGCCCAGCCCGCTCCAGACCTATGAATTCTTATGCTAAGTGGCAAGAGTTCTTAAGAAACGTTCGAGACACCGACAGATGCTGGGTGTGCTTGTGGTGGCAGCTTTCCCACATAACTCTATAGACATACATTCCTTGCGTAGTCTTGCCCGATTTCTATCTCTTCTCCTTTTACTACTCTACACGGCTGGTCGATAGTACGGGCTTTCTTAGAGGCTTCCCTAGATTTCGATTGAGTTCGGACACGGTCCGGTGTTTACCAAGCTAGTTGAGAAGATTATCGCTACTTGACCTCATCACCTTCTTTACTACACTGTCGATTTTGAGGGCAGATTTTCTACCGATGAAGAATATTGTTGACGGGTTACTAGCTAATAGCCTTAAGTTCATCATGTTTTCTCCTATTATAGCAAAAAGCAATAATTAGTAATAAAAAAGCATTAGATTAAATTGAGTAACAAATGATTCTAACTCGATTGCATTTTAACTCTATCTTTTAGTAATTATACAGCTTGGTGACCATCACGCACACATTTCATTATTTCATGGAATACCATTAAGTTAATTTAGGCTTAATTGATTCTCTGCAGAAGCTGGGACCATATTTCTGTTGCTAATCACCCTTTTTAGGTTTTTCGACTATCTGTTTTCTCTCCTTAAGACCCTTACCTTTGCCTAGACAGCCCTTTACAAGTTTTTTTGACTCATGGGTTTTCAACCTGTCGGGCCAATTTCCTTTCATTCTTTTTACTTATTCTCATTTTAGATATAATACAGCTTTAGCCTGTAGTAGTTGATGGGATGGGTGAACTCATTCCCATATAGGTCAGTGAACTTTACTGCCCCCGTGGAGAATAACTTAGTGATGACGCATGACCCTTCCTCGTTTGGTCGAAACTTGCCCTTGATGTTGGAGTCGGTTGCCTTAACCTCTTTTAGAACTACATCCTCTTATCTTAGTGGCCGATAATTGACCTCTTTATTGAACACCCTAGAAACCCTCTTTTGATATAGCTGCATTTGGTACATGGCTCTCATTCTCTTCTCTTCAATTAGGGCCAGTTGCTCATACCTACTGTCACGACCCGATCTGTGGGCCCATGACCAATACTAGGGAATGGGTAGGCGTAAGTCTACTGAAACCGGTAGCAAGCCTGAATAATCAATATCTCAATTAAAATATAATCTTATCCATTATAACAATGTTTCATTACCAAAACTCAACCACACAAATACTACATATTTAAATTAGTCCGTCAATGCAATTAGATAACACCTGTTCAATCTACCTACTAACTTTCTGCTTAAAACATCTGCCACTATATTTGCTTTACTTGGATGGTAAAGAATGGTACAATCATAATCCTTCATAAGCTCCAACCATCTTCTCTGCCTCAGATTCAACTCTTTCTGCTGGAATATATACTTTAAACTCTTGTGGTCCGTATATATATTTCACATCTTCCTATAGAGATAGTGCCTCTAGATCTTAAGGGCAAAAATTACTACTACGATTTCGAGGACATGAGTAGGGCAATTTTGCTCATGCCTCTTCAACTACATGGATGCCTAAGCCACTATCTTACCATGTTGCATCAAAACACAACCCAAACCCACTTTTGAAGCATCACAATACACCATAAAACCACCAGTTCCAAATTGTAAGGTTAACAATGGAGTTAAAGTCAAACAATCGTTCAGCATCTGAAACTTCCTTCACACGCATCAGTCCACTAGAACCTGACATTCTTCTGATTAAGTATAGTTAAAGACGCTACTATTCTTGAAAATTCTTGCACGAATCGGCGGTAGTAGCCTGCCAATCCTAGAAAACTGTGAACTTCTGTTACCGTGGTCGGTCTCTGCCAATTAGTCACTGCCTCCACTTTCTTAAGATCCACTTGAATACCCTCTCTAGACAACACGTGTCTTAGAAAAGCTACACTTTGCAACCAAAACTTTCATTTGCAGAATTTAGTGTATATTAATGCTCTCCTAAAGTCTGCAAAACTGAACTCAAATCCCGTGCATGCTTATCTTCACTTCTAAAATGCATTAATATAACATCAATAAACATAACTGAAAGTAGTTCAGAACGGCTTAAACACCCCGCTTATCAAATCCATAAGATTGAAGGCCTATTAATGAGTCCAAATGACATCATTAAGGACTCATAATAGCCATAGTGAATCCTCAATGCTACCCTGGGTCACATCTCCACCACGCATCTTTAACTGATGATACCCGATCTAAAATACTCTTAGGGGAAACATGTTGCACCTTGAAGCTGATCGTACAAATCATCTATGTAGAAAAGGAATGACTGGGCATAAAGGGAATAAAGGCAGTGAATCGGGTTAAAAATGAAAGTCGCCAAAAACTAGTGGAATGCTCTCGAAACCAATTCACTTGAGTGGGACAAGGGAGAGTGGAATTTCGTGTGTAGGGGTGAAATCCTAAGATCTCTCTTAGGGGAAACATGTTGCACCCTGAATGAGATTTACTAGGTTTGGTGAGACCCTTATCCAAAAGGTCCAACAACTGCTCCTTAAGCTCTTTTAACTCTATTAGTGCCATCCCCTAAGGTGGTAGGAAAATAGGAGTTGTTCTAAGTATGGTATCCATGCAGAACTTAATCCCCCGATTGGTGATAATACCGAAAACTCCTTGGGAAGACAAGAAGATACCACAAACAACATGAAAATTCTCCACTATACTCTTCCCAGATAACGTGTCTTGTACATGTATTAGATATCCCTGACATCCACATTATACCATTTATCTGGTTGTGATAGCTAATACAAGATCATATGGGTGCTGAAATTCTATCGCCCTAAAATAGACTTCACATCACCTATAATCGTGAAAGTCACATTCCCTTCTCTATAATTGAAAGTGAGGCATTCTGAACCACCAATCCATTCCCATAACAACTAAGCTTGTCTTTTAGAGATCCTCAAGCTAACACAATTTACTTTGAAAGAATTATTTATTTATTTATTTATAATCATTATTAATGATAATTATTAATATCTTGAAATATATTTTTATAAAATCGTAAAATCTCTAGTCATTTTCTTTTTATAAAATTCTACAATATTGCGCACCAGGGTGATGATACCCCTCATCACCAAAGGATTGCAATGCATGATTCTGATGTAATATGCATTAACATAAAATGCATGGTGTATGATGCATGTCCTAAAAATGGGTTATGGTGCTTACGGTATACTAGACTTGACATTTAATGTGCATGTCTAATAGTGAAATGCCATAATGAGTTTCTTTGTGGTACTAAGCACAATATTGTATTTTAAAACACTTTTATTTTACTTATAATAATAGGTAGTGTTCGCTTAAGCTTCTCTGGTTTCCGAGCGCCTGAAAGATACACACCAACCACTATTCTTATTATTCTTACAACCACAAAACTCAACCTTATATGCTCTTACCTTTGCTCGACATTCTAAGTACTAAATTTGGCTTTACTCATTAAGACATACCCGATGTAATAATGAGACAATTTATAGCATGACCGCATCTACACTCTGCACCAACCCTAAACTGTATTGCCCATCACCGAAACAACAATCAAAGCATCTAAGGCTGGTCTGCACTAATCACTAACTCATCACAAATCTCTGACCTTCCAATCGCAACTGCTCTTATCCTCAGTACAATATCAAAGATAAGCTCACAAGTCAATAAAGAAACAATAGACTCTCTAACAGTAAACGCTGAGACTAGAGTCAATGGAAACAAACAAAGACGAACTTGATCCTAGCTCTGCAGTACCAAGAATGCTAACCTAGGTCGAAGAAAATCTAAACCTAGCCTCTGATACCAACTTAGTCACGACCTGATCTGTGGACCCATGATCGGTGCTAGGGAATGGGTAGGCGTAAAACCACCGAAACTTGTAGCAAGCCTAAATAATCAATATCTCAATTAAAATATAATTTGATTCATTAAAACAATGATTCATTACCAAAACTCAATCACACAAATACTACATATTTAAATTAGTCCGTCAGTGCAATTAGATAACATATGTTTAATTGGTTTTATATGCCAAAAGTAAATAAGAACTTTAGAATCACTACTGCGAAGAATCTAGATTTTTAATAATCAGATATACAAATAAATCCAATTATATTAAGCCCGAAGGAGGAAGTCGGGTTGCCAAGGAGAAGAGTTGTCGAAAACCTAGTTGACACTTGAAATATTAAATTAGGACTGTCACTCTCGAGAGTGAGTTAAAATCATATAGTCTGAATTAAAGCAATCATATATATATATATATAATAATAATTATTTAGATAGCATAGAATATCACAGAATAATAAATACGCGTCCTATCATAATTTTAAAAAAGAATATGCAATTTTAACACATCCGAGATGAGTACTTCCGCAAAACCCTAAACCCCTAGTTCTAGCAGCCTTTCGGCTCTCTTATTCCAATAAGACTGGCACCGAGAGAGCAAAGCTCGACTAGGGTCCTTAAGTCCAGTATGGTCATTTAAGTACCAATATAGCTGGCGGTCAGAGAGCAACGCTCGACTAGGGACCTTTCTCTGGCAAATCAAAATTCTATAAGCCTAGAGAGCTATGCTCAACTACGACACATCACTGAATATTTTTCTATTACCTGAATCTAATTTTCACTGATGTGCACGCAGTCCTGATGTAGCCCATCAGGTGGCATGTTCTACCGTTGCCTCATCCTGAGCCACAATACGTATTTAGCATCAATAAAAATTAAAGTAACATGATATACAAAAATTTATAATGTTATTCGATCCGACAATAAATACTAAAATTAAGTAACGCCAGTATAAGGAACATAAATTGATGATGCAATGTTAATAATAATAATAATAATAATGATGAAAATGTTTATAGTAAATGTATATATGGGTGTGTGTCTATGAATATATATATATATTTATTCATACCCCAAACTAACCAACTTTAATTTAGGCTCATTGAGTATTTTAAAAATAAATGTACATGTTAAAATTAACTTAATAAGATTTTACTCATTTACTTAAAATTACAAAACTATATTTAAGATTCTCCAAAAATTAATATAATGTAATTTATTATATAATAGTAATTTAAATGGTACTTATATTACTCGATTATTAAAATATTTCATTAAATGCTCAATTTAATACATAAAATATTTATTTACGAAAGTACCCCTAAAAATTGATGAAAATTAAAATTCAAAAATTACGGGTATTGCACCTACCCCGAGCCCATTCTGCTTCTGGTATCTAGGCTTCCACCACAATTCTCAGCAATTTTAGCCCAACTTCTACGGCAATATTGCCTCCCTCCTATAGACTAATGCATATGGCGTTGCTCTTATTATGGCACGGATGGTCGTTCTGTAATCTCAAAGAACATAAGATAGGCGCTATACCCAATCCTTATAAGTTTGCACTGTCTTAGCCACTATCTTCTTTATATTCTTATTTATTGCCTTTATTGCTCCGTTTGCTGCGATCTGTTAGGCGAGGACTTGTGATGTTCAATCTTGTATTTCGTTATCAAGGTCTTGAACACTGCTTGGAATTGAACACCATTATTTGAAACCTTGTGATATAGGATTCCATACCGGTAGATCAGATTCTTTTCAATAAACTTGGCCATTTGCTTGGCCTTGATTCATGCAAAGAACTCGGCTTCAATTCACTTTGAGAAATAATTGATGATGACCACTATATACCGATGTCCATTGCTAGCTGCGGGCCTTATCTTCCCAATGATATCTATCCCGCAAGCTGAGAAGGACCATGGGGAATACATTGCATGCTGCTCAGAGGGTGATAAGTGAATCTAATTAGCTTGGATCCGACACTAGTGACACTTCTTGACGAACCGAATGCAATCTCCCTCCATTGTCAACCAAAAGAAACCTTGTCTCAAGATCTTCTTAGCCAGATAGGGACTACTCATATGAGTCCCACATATGCTTGCGTTGACCTCCTCCATCATCCTTTATGTTTCATGCTCATCAACGCATATTAAATGTACTCCATTTAGCCCTCTTTTGTAAATCATGCCTGATGGCTAAGGAAATGCAGAGCCAGCTTACAAAGGGTTACTTTGTCTTCGTCCGTGGCCTCTTTGGGGTACATCCCTTTCTTTAGGTACTGTTGTCTGTCAATATTCCATGGCTTATTGTTTTGTACAGTGCTCTTAACCCACTCTTCTTTCTTTTTGTAGCATGGCTCGTATGACTATGTGATTATGAGTGGTTTGAATTCAGACTTCCCTCGGTTCTCCCAAACTAATCAAACCCTGCTAGGGCAACGACCATTTAGTTCTGATCCCTTCTAATATGCATGAACTTGTAATTTTTAAACTACTTAGTCATTTCACGTACATGCTCGTGATATGGCCTTAACTTTTCCTCTCTTAAGTCCCATTTGCCCGTAACTTGTGATACTACCAACATTGAATCCCCAAGAATGTCCACCTCATAGATTCACATAGCGAGCAAGGTTTTTAGACCGAATGCGCATGCTTCGTACTCAACTATGTTGTTTGTTACCCATAAATCCAATTTCTTGGCTAGCAGGATCACCTCGCCTATTGGGGTTGTCAATAGAATTCCTATCTCTACTCCTTTCCGATTAATAGCCTCATCGAAATACAGTCTCCAACAAACGATTGAATGGCGGATAACCCCTTGTCTTGGAATTTAAAATCACAAGGCTCATTGTCGGTGATCGGGTTATACACTAAAAACTCTACAATTGCTGGACCCTTTACAAATTTCGTCAACATGATAAGCCATTTCCCCAACTTCTCGACTATAGAGGGTGTCCCCTGCAGATACCTCATGGGGTTGTGCGTCGACACTACTTACACGTGGTAAGACTATAAGTAGTGCTGCAACGTCTTTGACGAACATGCTACTTCTAGGCACGTCTTTTCTACCTCTTTATACTTACTCTCATAGGGCAGTAGCTTCTTATTGATGTAATACACAACGTGCTCAACTCCTTCCTTCAAAGCCTGGTGCTAGCATTGCCCTCAGGGCTTCTTCCTCTACGGCTATATATAGGGTGAGGCTTCTCCCTAGTTGTGGAGGCTATAAGACTGGTGGAGCTATTAGATACTCCTTAATCCTCCCAAAGGCCGCCTGGCATTTTCATCCCAAACCACCTTTTTTGAGCCTTTTTTAATAGCTTGTAGATCAGCGAGCAGATTGACGTAAGAAGCCCTAACTTTCTTCTCTATCTTGGGTTACCTTGTCAGGATCCACTTCAGTACCTCTCTCACTTACCAAAGATCCTAACAGTTTGCCTAAGGTAACTCCAAATATACACTTTTTAAGGTTAAACCATAGGTTATTATGTTCAACCCTCTTTAAGAACCGATCCAAGGCCTCCACATGTCATTCACTGGTCCTAGTCTTGACCATCATATCATATACATACACTTTCACTTCCTTATGCATCATGTCGTGGAATATAATGACGGTCGTCCATTGATAAGTAGCCCTGGCGTTCTTTAACATGAATGGCATGACCTAGTAGCAAAATACCCCCCACTCAATGATAAAGGTTGTCTTGAGTTTATCCATAATATGCATCATATTATACATATTTACATGCCCAATTTCTTACATTTTTGTGCATAGTTATCTCGTTTTATGCTAGAATCACCTGTCTTTTGGTTCCTTTCATGTTTCAGGTCATTATCGAGGGACATTATCAATAATCAAGGGAAATATGCGGAATTATGGACTAGAATCCATCAAATTAAGTGAGGACTAGCATTCCAAGGTTGAGCACGGCCTGGACTCCGGCCGTGCTGAATCATCAAATAGTTGCCCTCCTCCAAGAGTGCCATTTTGGCACGGTTCTCGAAGCCACCACGGCCTCCACCACGGCCTGTGGTGGCTCAGCACCGGCTAGGGCACGGCCTGGAAGAAGTCAACAATTGCGGAATGTAGAGGTCCAGCACGGCCTGGACTCCGGCCGTGCTGATCAGCACGGGCTTGACCACGGCCGTGCTAAAGGGATTATATAGGCAAAAACGATTTGCTGAATTAGGGTTTAATTTTCTGACTTGATTTCCATTATACAAGCGTAAACCATCTTCTTCCAAACTTCAATACTCGACCTTAGAAGTTCATTTCATCTATTGAAGAAAGGATTACAACTATTCTAACATCAAATTGAAGATCAAGACAATATTTGGGGACATTCAAGAGGCAAATTAGGGATTACTATTATAAATTGGGAATTTAGGGTTTCTTATCCAACTTAAAGAAGAAGGGTGTACATACCTTTAATTTACTTTTCTGAATCTATTCTTTATTTTGTGTTGCTTATTAGTATAAGTAACTAAATTGTCAAACCCATTTGGGGTTCCTATGTTGTTGGATTAATTTCAATGTTTATGAGATTTTGATTATCAATGCTTGTTTCATCTTCCTTTCATTATTAATGAGAAATCACTTTATTCATGAGACAATGTGAGTTGTGGTATTTAGATTGCTTTATGTGATTGAGAAATTCATTTAGTAATTGGAAATTTGAATAGCAAGAACTTGTTAATAATCACTTAGAGATAAGGGTAATTGACTAGCCGGATTAAGAATTAATAAAAGCTTAATAGAGGTTGGTTAAACCTTAATGCTAATCGAATAATCGATTGTTAGAAAGATATTCCAACTTTAGGTTATTAGGTTTAGGAATTTGGTTATCTCGAGAGGGAGACCGAATTCAGTTAAGACTTCATCCACGGGTAATTGCAATTGATAATCAATATAATCTCTATCTTAACTAAAATCCAACTAGCTTAGGTCCCCTAGGGTTTGCTTTTTCCTTCAGGAATTTTCCTAAATCCTTTCAGATTATTTGACATTTAATTAATTGTTTGTTCATATTTAATCATAGCATAATACTTCATTGATTTTGTTTAGGTTAGATAACATAAGACGCTACAGTATGTCTAGGATCACCCTTTCCTGAGAATACGACCTTGATACTCACCATTTGTGCTAGTTTGCATCGATAGGTTCACTGCCTTAGGATTTAGCTACACCAAATAGCATATCAAGTTTTTGGCATCGTTGTCGGGGAACATTTTTTTGTGAACTAGATTCAATTTGTGTTTTTCTTTGTTAATCTAGCCATTTCTATTTTCCTTTTCTTTTCAATTTTTTTATTTATTCTTTAGTGTTATATTTATTCTTGTGTTCTTTGGTTGTTGTGTATCCATTTCAGGTAGTTTATGACCAGAAGCTCTAAACCTACTACTGCAGACCCTCTTGCTGAATCAGAGTGATCCCTCTATTTGTTAAGGAAGCGTATGCAAGAAGAAGAGGAGGTGCGGATAGAGTTTGAAGCTACTGTGAATCGACCAGCAGGGATGAGGGACAATAATCAGGCTGCGGATGAAGCCAGAACTATGTACGAGTTTGCTAGACCTTCTTTTGAGGGGACACAAACGAGCATATTGCGACCACCTGTGGCAGCCAACAATTTCGAAATAAATCCAAATGTGATAGTGCAAAATAGTGTACAATTTGGGGGACTACCGAGTGAGGACCCAAACGCTCACATCGCCAACTTCTTGGAAATCTGTGACACCTTCAAGATAAATGGAACAACTGATGATGCCATTCGGTTGAGGCTGTTTCCTTTCTCTCTGAGGGATCGAGCGAAAAGATGGTTGCAGTCGTTCCCAGCCAACACTATCATGGCATAGAGATCATTGGCTGAGAAATTTCTCTACAAGCACTTTCCTCCAGCTAAGACTGCTAAATTAAGGAATGACATTTCTTCTTTCGTGCAGATGGAAGACGAGATCATGTATGATGCTTGGGAGAGGTACAAGGATTTGTTGAAATGTTATCCACACCACGGTCTACCAGTATTGATGCAGGTGCAGACCTTTTATAGCAGTTCAAACCTTGCTACTAGACAAATGGTTGATCTGCAGCACGATGAAGACGCTGGCCGAGGTGCTCAAAACTTAATAGAGGAGATGGCCATGAATAATTACCAGTGGCAGTCTTCTAGGAGCCGACCAGTGAGGCAGGGAGTGGTCAATCAATTGGACTCCATAACAGCCTTGGCAGCTCAAGTAGAGCTTTTGACTAAGAAGTTAGACCAGCTTCAAATGCCGGTTCATGCAGCCTAGATAAGCTGTGAATTTTGCGATGGCCCGCACTACGGTGCAAACTATAATACGGAAGGTATGTTTGCTTCGAGTAATAATTCTTCTTTTATTGTTTTTATTGACATTGAACAGGTAGACTACATGGGTAATGCCTCTAGACAGCAGAACAACCCATACAGCAACACACAACAATGCCCAGGGTCCACCAGGCTTTCAGAGACTGCATCAACAGCCACCATAGCAGCAGCAGCAGGCTATACCATCACAGCCCCCTCCACCAGCTGAAAAGAAATCTAACTTGGAGGAGCTGATGATGAAGTTTGTCAGTCGATAGAGATGAGATTCCAGCAGACAAACAGTGCTCTTAGAAATCAGCAGGCATCCATCCAGAATTTAGAGAGTCAAATTGGGCAGATTTCTAAAATGCTGTCTAAGAGGCCACAAGGATCACTCCCCATCACAATAGAGTCAAACCCTAGGGAGCATTGCAAGGTTGTCACCTTGCGATCAGTTAAGCAATTATCTAGCTCTCTACCTTTAGCTAATGATGAGGATGTTTTCATACAGGATAAGCCAGCTAGGCAGGAGCCAGAGCCTGAGGCAATGGGAGAAGAAAAGGTGGAAGACAGGAAGAAGAGCCCTATGAGAGAGTACTAGCCACCAGTCCTCTACCCTACTCGACTTAAGTAGGAGAAGGTTGATAAGCAGTTTGGTAAGTTTCTTGACTTGTTTAAACAACTGCGGATTAACCTGCCTTTTGTTGAAGCTATTTCGTAGATGCCGAAGTATGCCAAGTTCTTAAAGGAAATCTTGAGTAACAAAAGGAAGTTGGAGGATTTGGGACTAGTGACTCTTAACGAGGAGTTTCGGCTATTCCTTAGAACAAGCTGCCATTCAAAAGGAGAGATCCAGGGAGTTTTACTATTCCCTGTATCATTAGCAATTTGCCTATTAATGGTGCATTAGCTGATTGAGGAGCTAGTATAAATTTGATGACCACTAGTCTGTTTAATAAATTAGGTTTGAGTGAACCTAAGCCCACTAGGATGAGCATTCAGTTAGCTGATAGGACTGTTAAGATTCCTAGGGGTATTGTTGAAGATGTGCTTGTTAAGGTAGACAAGTTTATTTTTCCTGTGGATTTTGTAGTTATGGATATGGAAGGTGAGAGTACTATGCCTTTGATCCTAGGTAGACCCTTTCTTGCAACATCTAGGGCTGTAATAGATGTTTGTGATGGAAAGCTTAAACTTAGGGTAGACGATGAGACCATTACCTTCGACCTAGCTACTACTATGAGACACTCTTTAGACCATGATGATGATGTATTTTCTATTGATATTCTGGATGATTTGGTTGAGTCTCATTTACAGGAAATGTTGCTTGATGATCCTTTGCAAGTAGCTTTGCAAGGAGAGGAGCAGGAGCTGTCCAACGAGCAAGTGTTGGAGCAGCTCGCTAGTTTGTTGGCTAATGAGCCTAGCTGTTCTACTGATCCTTTTCTTTCTCTTGACAGGTCAGAAGTGCAGAAAGTGAAGTCTTCTTTTGAGGACCCCCCGGCTAAGCTATGGATTCTTGGATGAGAAAGAAAAGTTACCGGTGCTTATTGCAGTAGATTTGAAACCCGAGGAGCGAGCAAAAACTCTAAATGCACTCAAGAGGCATAAGAATGCTTTTGCTTACAAGATTGCTGATATTCCCGGGATCAACCCTAGTTTCTATTCTCACAAGATTCTTATGGAGGATAGCTATAGAGCAGTAGTTCAGCCACAAAGGCGACTTAACTTGAACATGAAGGAAGTAGTAAAAGAAGAGGTAATTAAGCTCCTAGATGCAGGATTGATTTACCCTATTTCTGACAGTTCTTGGGTGAGCCATGTGCAGGTTGTGCCGAAGAAAGGAGGCATGACAGTAATTCGCAATGGATGAGTTGATACCTACACGGACAGTAACGGGATTCTGAGTTTGCATCAATTATAGGAGTGATGCAACTTGGAAGGATCACTTCCCTCTTCCTTTCATTGATTAGATGTTAGAAAGATTGGCAGGACATATGTTTTACTGTTTCCTTGATGGTTTTTCAGGATACTTCCAGATCCCAATTACACCTGAAGACCAAGAGAAGACAACTTTCACCTGCCCCTACGGGACATTTGCTTATAGACGGATGCCTTTTGGTCTATGCAATGCCCCAACTACGTTTCAGCGGTGTATGATGGCCATTTTTGATGATATGATTGAGGAGTCGATGGAGGTATTTATGGATGACTTCTCTATTTTTGGTAATTCATTCTCACTTTTTGGAAAATCTAAAATGCATGTTAGCTAGGTGCATTGAGGCTAACTTGGTGCTATATTGGGAAAAATGTCATTTTATGGTGAGAGAGGGAGTCATTTTAGGGCATAAGATTTCACATGCAGGGATGGAAGTTGATAGAGCTAAAATAGAAATAATATTTAAGCTACCACCCCCTAGTTCTATTAGGGCTGTTAGGAGTTTCTTAGGCCATGCTGGGTTCTATAGAAGATTTATTAGAAATTTCTCTGAAATTGCTAGGCCTCTTACTCAATTACTAATTAAGGATGCACCTTTCGTTTTTAATGATGCATGTTTGTCTCCTTTTGAGTTATTAAAGAAACTTTTGACCACAGCCCCTATCATGGCTTCACCTGATTGGGGGTTGCCCTTTGAACTAATGTGCGATGCTAGTGACTATGCAGTTGGAGCTGTGCTTGGACAGAGGTTTGATAAAAAGTTCCAACCCATTTACTATGCTAACAAGACGTTAATAGGAGCCCAGGAACATTACACTACTACAGAAAAGGAGTTGTTGGCTGTTGTTTATGCCTTCGACAAATTCTGATCATACCTCGTCTTATCAAAGACCATCGTCTTCACTAACCATTCAGCTTTGAGGTATTTGTTTAATAAGCATGATGCTAAGCCAAGATTAGTCAGATGGATTTTATTGTTGTAGGAGTTCGACATTGAGATTAGAGACAAGAAGAGCGCAGAAAATCTGGCAGAGATCACCTATCCAGACTAGAGAATTCAAGCTTGGAAGCACTTAATGAGAGCATGATAGATGATCGATTTCCAGAGGAGCACTTGTATTCATTGAAGGTATATTTCGATTCTCCTTAGTTTTCTGATTATGCTAACTATCTTGTGGCTAGGGTCTACCAAAGGGTATGACTTATCAGCAAAAGAAGAAATTCTTTACTGATTTGAAATAGTACATTTAGGAAGATCCCTTCCTATATCGAGTGTGTGCAGACCAGGTCATCCGCCGATATGTTTGTGGCGAAGAGAGTCTTCAAATTTTGAGGCACTGTCATGAAGGACCTGTAGGAGGCCATCAAGCGGCGAACCATACTGCTAGGAAGGTGTTAGATGCAGGCTTTTATTGGCCAACTATCTTCCAGGATGCTAGGACATTTGTTCAGGTTTGCGACGCTTGATAGCGCTCAGGTAATATCTCTGCACGTGATAAAATGCCCCAAACCAGTATGCAGACAGTTGATATATTCGATGTTTGGGGCATTGACTTCATGGGACCCTTCCCTTCCTCAAATGGTAATAAGTATATCTTCGTGGCTGTTGAGTATTTCTCCAAATGGCCTGAGGCATAGGCCTTACTTACTGATGATGCTAGAGTTGTTTGCAGGTTCCTTAAAAGGTTATTTGCTAGGTTTGGCACACCTAGAGCGCTAATTAGTGACAGGGGAACACATTTCTATAACGCTCAATTGGAGAAGGCACTCAGACGCTATGGTGTAACGCATCGGTTCTCTACTCCCTATCACCCACAAACTAATGGGCAAGCTGAGGTTACTAATAGGGGTTTAAAACGCATCTTAGAGAGAACTGTGGGTGTAAGTCGAAAGGATTGGGCTTCGAAACTAGATGATGCATTATGGGCATTTAGAACTGCATATAGGACCTCCGTATGTTTTACGCCCTATAGGCTGGTGTATGGGAAGTCTTGTCATTTACCTGTCGAATTAGAACATAAGGCTCTTTGGGCCCTTAAAACTTGCAATTTTGATGTTGATTCTACAAGTAAGGAAAGACAGTGGCAGTTGGGTGAATTGGAGGAATGGCGTCAACAAACGTATGAAAACTCCTCAATTTACAAGGCAAAGACAAAGAAGTGGCATGATCAGAGGCTCAAAGGTCCCAAGGAGTTCCCAGGAGTCAATGGTCGGGGCCATTCATAGTTAAGCAAGTTTTCCCACATGGCACAGTCAAGCTTCATCATCCCGAGAAGGGTGATTTCAAAGTCAATGGACATAGGCTCAAGATGTATCACAGAAACTCGTTAGAGACTGAGCAGTGGGTTAACATGATTCTGTACCTGTAATAATGATCCATATTGAGTCCAGCTAAATGACTCAAGAACCAAAAAGAAGCGCCCTTAGGAGGCATTCCCATTATATTTTTATGTTCTTTTCTTCGGTCCACTTTTATGTTATCATTTGTTTACATGCTTGTTGATCTTTAGAACACTTACTTTATATATTAGACATAGTTGTATGAACTTAAGGTTGAGTAATTTATGTTGAATTTTTGGTAATCGGTGAAGAAGGACTCCCCCGTTTGATTTATTTACTTGATTTATAGCCTAAATGTGTGCGTATATGTGTTAAATGCAGGTAGGGAGTTTGGTGACTCGAGATGGCGAAGGAAAGCCCGGACTCCACCCTTCCACCATGGTTTATGTGGGCATCACGGGCTGCAACACTAGGCCGTGCTGATCAGCATGGTTGATGTGCGTAAAATACACACATCTAAATGGGGTTTCTAAGATTGATTTTATGGACATTTGGATGTGATTTGTTCCCAACACTCACCCTATGCGTCTATTTGTGTGCATTAGGTCCAAAAGAAGTCAAAGAATGATAAAGGGAAGAATTGGAGTATAATTGGATGTCAAAGCTGCCGAAACAAGCTAAGTATGCGCATGAGGAAGCTAAACAGGGCCGTGTTGGTTTCAACACTGGCCGTGTTCCCAACACGGGCACCAACACGACCGTGTTGGGTGCATCAAACATCAAAGAAAAAGTAGTTTTTAGGGAGCACGGTCACAGAGAGTAACACGGCCAGGAAGACCAAATCGTGTCCCCAACACGGCCAGGAACACGGCCGTGTTGGTGGCAACATGGGGAATTAATTAAAAGAACGAAGAGAGGAAGGAAAGGGAGAGCGCGGGAGAACGTCCCAAACCCTAACTTTTCTTTCCCTAAGGGTTTTCTGAGCTGAAACCAAGGGAAAATGAGACTTGGATCCAGGTTTCAATCGGATTCCCTTCAAAGATTGAAGATTGGGCAAGGTTCGTTGATTGGTTTTCAAATCGAGCAAGAGGAACAAGAATCGATTCAATTTGAGCAAGAGGAATTGGGGCTGTTTACTCTCATCCAAGGGTGTAATCAGGTTTTCTCTACCTATACTCATTGTTGTAATTGAATTCTTGTGTGTTTTGATAATGAACATGATTAGCTAGATTAATTAAATCCATTGGGATTTCTTTACTATGTTGGCTTAGTATTATTTTGTTGAATTGTTTGGGTTAGTTTTGTATTCTTCTTGCTTTCAATATTAATAAGATAATGCATTATTCATGAGAGGTTATGAATTATGTGTTTAGATTGCTTTGTGTGATTGAGAAGTCCATTTGGCAATTGGAATTTTGAATAGCAAGAACTGGTTAATAATCGCTTAGAGATAAGGATAATTAACTAGCCGAATTAAGAATTAACAAAGCTTAATAGAGGCGGATTAAAGCTTAATGCTAATTTAAGAATCAATCGTTAGGAAGAGATTCCAACTTTAGGTTATTAGGTTTAGAAATTCGGTTATCTCGAGAGAGAAACCGAATTGATTAAATTAAATCCACCGGTAGCATAATTAGACTCACCAATCCTTTATCATTTGTTTGATTGCCAACTAGTTTAGGTTCCCTTTGGGTTTGCTTTTTTGTCTTGGTTATTTTAGTTATCAATTACTCCTGCATCTCCCTTAGAACTTAGCTTGTAACTATTAGTTAGTTTAGAAATTATTCATCACTCATTTTAGGTTAATATAACAAAGAACAAAGGAGTAACTCTAGGCTTTCACTTTCCCGAGGAATATGACCTTGATACTTGCCATTAGTGCTAGACTGCGTCAATAGGTACACTGCCTTAGATTGTAGCTAACACAAATAGCACACATCAAGTTCTTGGCGCCATTGCCGGGGAATGTTTAAAAACTAGAGTGAAATTTGCTATTTGTTAATTTAGCCATTTTTTTTAATTTTCATTTATATTTATTTATGTTTTGTTTGTACATATTTATTTAGTTAAGTTTATGATTCAGATAGTGGATGATAAGGAGGTTCAATGCTAAACTCTTTGCATGACACGTTGGAAAATGGGATCAGGAACAAAGAGAGTGCTAAAAATTGGGATACCCGTGCATCTTTAGAAGCTCGAGTGGAATCGTTTTGCAGGGCTACTGATCAACTCTCCACTCCTATCCTTTCATCTTAAGTTTTTTGTGAATTTTGTTATGGTTTACATTTGAGTAATGATTGTCCATTATATAGTGATGTTGCTCATTGTTCTTATAACTATGAACAGGTGAATTATACGGGAAGTTGACCAAATGACTCGTATGGAAGCACCTACAATCAAGAGTTGAGCACTCATTCATCCTTTGGATGGAGCTTAGATGGCCAAGAACCACCAGAATTTTAGCAGCCTAATCTTGCACTATCAACAGAAGGTGAAGAGTTAGTGTCAGAGGAGCTGATGATGAGGTTTATTGCAAGTCTTGAGGGTAGATTCCAACAAACAGAGAGGATACTTGAAGATCAATAAGCCTCGATTAAGAACATAGAGCATCAAGTAGGCTTAATCTTCAAGTTACTAGCTGAAGAGCAATTGGGAACTCCATCAAACACTACTGAATCCGAGGAACATTTGAGCGCCATCACTTTGCGTTCAGGTGAGAATTTTTCTGGTTTATCTATTATGTTTGACGATGATGCTTCTGTGTAGGACGACTCTTTAAACATGGAGATAGAACCAGAAAAGGAAGAGGCGAACATGATTCCTCTGAAAGACTATCAACAAGAGCGTCTGATTGATGATCTTTGAGTTGCGGTTAGAGGAATTTTTGGTGGATTTTCCACAAGTCCCTTCGATGATGGAAGATGAGCATGAGTTATCCAATGAAGAAGTCTTGGAGGAGCTCGAGTTTCTTCTAGCAAGCGAACCAAGCCAAGGACTGGAGAAAACCATCGATGTTCCTGAAGAAATTGTCCAACCGTCGATCCTTCCAATTGGTGAAACTTCAGCTTTCAAATTAGAAGAGCCCCTAGAGCATCATGACTACGTGCAATTATACGAGGAGCGAGTTTTGCCCATCATACTGGTAGCTTGCTTGACAGTCGTGAATAGGAAATTGACGATTATCCCTCTAAGCGGACACTTGAAGACATTTCCTTGGAAGAAAGATGGATGGTCGTCGATCACGCCCGTTTGCTTTTCATCATGAGTGTAGCTAAAAAGACTCATCATATAAAAAAGAAGCGCTTTTGGGAGGCACCCCAATTTTTATCTTTAATCTATAATATTTTAACCTTTTGTTTTGAAACATTTTATTAGTTTTAGTTTTCATATTTTATTTAACTTTTGTTTCAGTTTCAATTTTAATTCTTCATTTTATTATTTGCAGCCACTCCTCTACCAGAGACTAGCCAACGCCCTAATATCCCTGATGATGCACCTCTTTTCACTCCGGAGCCATAGTCAGGGCAGTATTAGCTCTTTTTCCTTTTTCATTTTTTATATTTTGTACACTGGGACAGTGTGTCCTTCAAATGTGGGGTGGATGATATTTATCCCATCTCAGTTTTTTGTTTATTCTTTGTGCAATTTTTTGTAAAATTTTAAAATTTTTTCACTTTGTTTCGATGCTCTTACTGTTGACTTGCTTTTGAAATCCTGTTTATGTCCATGTGATCGGGTAAAACCGATAGTGTTGAGTTTTGCGAAAGAATGTAAGATAATTAGTTTGAGTTTTGCATTAAGTTGCTTTGGCTTATTTAATTCTGTTTTGATGATTTTCGTTTGGAACCTACTCAAAAGCACACTTGTGAGAAATTGAGCCTAAATGTAAGCATACACTTTATATGCTTGTATTTATTTCTTGTTGAGAGTGCCAATTACTGTCTTTACTTTTAGAACTTGCTTGGTAATGCTTATGAGGGCCACAAGGAGAGTTTAACACTTTGGTATGAGAGAGGCACTTAGGTTTTTCATTCTAGCCAAATAGCTTCATTCGTTTATTGATTCTGTACATAACCCCTTCTTTCACCATTTTTTTTATCATATTCCATTACCACTTAGTTTTATTCTACTTTGGGTTATGATTCTGCACATGAGTTGTTTTTATTAGGAATTTTTGTCTTGGGAATAGTGTGGAATTTTATAGCAGCTTTCTTTAATCCAAAAGAAATTCACTCTATTATGTGAATGTTCTTCCTTATGAAAAAAAAATGAAGAAAAAAAAATAAATAGAAGAGTAAGAGGGAAAGTTGATGAAAAGAAAGAAAGTAAGTGAGCTAAACATTTTGACTTGATTCCCATTTCCCACCTTGGACTATTGTCCATTGTTTACCCTTTATGATCATTGTGGCTTGTGTGCAGGTCATGTATTTCATTGCAGAACACCATAGGTTCAACTCTGACCAAATTTACCTACCCCTACCTAATCCCCATTACAACCCTTATAAAGACCTCTTGACATGGTTGTTGACTCTCCATAAGTGGTAGGAGTAGGATTTAAGAGCAAGCATATAGTAAGAAGGCAGTAGTTGATGCATTGAGCAATTAAACACTACCCTTTAAATACTTTGAGTGACTTAGAGTGAATCTGGTAAGGAGTTGGTTCTGAATAATTTTGTTGAGACAATATTTTGCGAATTATTGGCATCTTGGTTGTGATACTTGAGTTGATTACTTTGTTTCTTTTTGTTTGACTTACGCTTGTTAAGGATATGTGTAGGAGCTCTCTAGCTTGTTTGTCAGTTTAAATGTTGTTCCTTAGTGGTTTATTTTCCTTATTTTACTTTTGATTGCTTGAGGACAAGCAATGAGCTAAGTGTGGAGTTATTTGATGTGCGTAAAATACACACATCTAAATGGGGTTTCTAAGATTGATTTTATGGACATTAGGATGTGAATTGGTCCTAACACTCACCCTATGCGTCTGTTTGTGTGCATTAGGTCCAAAAGAAGTCAAAGAATGATAAAGGGAAGAATTAGAGTATAATTGGACGTCAAAGCTGCCGAAACACGCTAAGTATGCGCATGAGGAAGCTGAACATGGCCGTGTTGGTTTCAACACTGGCCGTGTTCCCAACACGGGCACCAACACAGCCGTGTTGGGTGCATCAAACATGAAAGAAAAAGTAGTTCTTAGGGAGCACGGCCACAAAGAGTAACACGGCCAGGAAGACCAAATTGTGTCCCCAACACGGCCGTGTTAGCGGCGACAGGGGGAATTAATTAAAAGAACGAAGAGAGGAAAGAAAAGGAGAGCGGGGGAGAACGTCCCAAACCCTAACTTTTCTCTCCTTAAGGGTTTTTTGAGCTGAAACCAAGTGAAAAGAAGACTTGGTCAAGGTTTCAATCGGATTCCCTTCAAAGATTGAAGATTGGGCGAGGTTCGTTGATTGGTTTTCAAATCGAGCAAGAGGAACAAGAATCGATTCAATTCGAGCAAGAGGAATTAGGGCTGTTTACTTTTATCCAAGGGTGTAATCGGGTTTTCTCTACCTTTACTCATTGTTGTAATTGAATTCTTGTGTGTTTTGATAATGAACATGATTAGCTAAATTGATTAAATCCATTGGGATTTTTTTACTATGTTGGCTTAGTATTATTTTGTTGAATTGTTTGGGTTAGTTTTGTATTCTTCTTACTTTCAGTATTAATAAGATAATGCATTATTCATGAGACATTGTGAATTATGTGTTTAGATTGCTTTGTGTGATTGAGAAGTCCATTTGGCAATTGGAATTTTGAATAGCAAGAACTGGTTAATAATCGCTTAGAGATAAGGATAATTAACTAGCCGGATTAAGAATTAACAAAGCTTAATAGAGGCGGATTAAAGCTTAATGCTAATTTAAGAATCAATAATTAGGAAGAGATTCCAACTTTAGGTTATTAAGTTTAGGAATTCGGTTATCGAGAGAGAGAAACCGAATTCGGTTAAGAATTCATCCACCGGTAGCATAATTAGACTCACCAATCCTTTATCATTTGTTTGATTGCCAACTAGTTTAGGTTCCCATTCGGTTTGTTTTTTGTCTTGGTTATTTTAGTTATTAATTACTCCTGCATCTCCCTTAGAACTTAGCTTGTAGCTATTAGTTAGTTTAGAAATTATTCATCACTCATTTTAGGTTAATATAACAAAGAACAAAGGAGTAACTCTGGGCTTTCACTTTCCTGAGGAATATGACCTTGATACTCGCCATTAGTGCTAGACTGCATCGATAGGTACACTGCCTTAGATTGTAGCTAACACAAATAGCACACATCAACGGCCGAAATCAAGCCCGTGATGAGGATACACATGTAGAATTTGGGAATTCAGCATCCACCATGGCTTCCGAAGGCACCACAGGCTAGATTACCAAGCTGTGTCAGTCACCATGCTCGTGCCCAAGCCCGTGATGGAGATGCACGTAAAGCACAAGTGCAACACGGGCTCTTGTCCGATCTTGATGAATTCCCGTCCGTTTCCGCACGTATTGATCTATAATTGCTTAAACGCCAACGACGGTCCTATAAATGCTCCTGAAATGTAAAAGAACACAAAACATGGGTGATCTGGGAATAAAAGCACAATAATTTCTAAGAACATATGCAATAATATGCAAGCAAATATGTGTAAAACTATGCACATCAGCCACTTCAAACGTGAGTTTTTGAACCAAAATTGAGCATCCATTGCCCATTATGCGCATGACTTTTCTTGTTTGAGTGTGCGCTGTACTTACTTTCGTTTCTAGAACTTGCTCTATAATGCTTGTTGCGGTTACATGAATTTTTGAATACCATTAGATGATTTGGGCAACTTAGGATTTCACCACATCTGGCCAAAAGCCTACCCTCTGTTTCCATTAGTCAGCCAGTTTGAGCCTTAACCTTTTCTTCATAATTTACACCTAATCACTACACATATACCATTCTATACACCTATCTTTCCTTTCACCCTGTAGTAATGAGTAATTATGTGTTATGTTTCTTCATTTATGGAGTCATAGTGCCTAACATTGTTCTTAATTCATTTAGTCTTTTTAGTCATTCTTTGATGCTCCCTTCAATCCAAAGTGGATATCTATTCTTATTGTTTATGTCACTAACTACAGTAGCCCTTATATAAGCTGTTGTAAAATATATACATAGTATATATAAAAAAATAGAGAAAAAGAAAAAAAAATTATGACTTACTTCTTAGCTTTTAGCTCTTCGAAATTTAACTCTTGTGAGCATCCTTTACTTCAAATAAGGCTTAGTGAATATTTTTGTTGTTTTAGCACTCAGTTCCTAAAGCATTCATTTCAAATAAGTGCATGATTTTTCAGTATACTTCACACTTCTATCCAAATATTCTTACCTTTACCTCAGCCACATTTCAACCTTTGAAAAGACCCTTTAATTTTGGTATTCAATTATTTGCGGTAGCGAAGATGAGATTTATGAGCAAGCTTATGGTAAACAGGTTTTGTGTAGTTGCATTGAGAGAATTTCTTATTTACCTGTAAACACTATGGGTGATTTGAGAGATTCATGTGAGGCAATGCTTCTTAGTCTTTAATGTTGAATTGCTATATAAGTTGTGCTTCGAGATGATATTATTATAGTTCTTCCTTAAAGGTGTATAACTTGTTAGTTACTTGAGTTTCATTCTTTATATGTTGAATAAGGTTGAGTTGTGAACTTTAGCATGGATTCTGAGGGGTGATTTTTGCTTGTGCATGTATTGAGTTATTGATTGCTTGAGGACAAGCAAAAGCTTAAGTGTGGGGTGATTTGATTTACATCATATCATACATATTTACATGCCTAATTGTTTACATTTTTTAGCATAGTTATCTTGTTTTATGCTAGAATCACCTGTCTTTTGGTTCCTTTCACGTTTCACGTCATTATCGAGGGACATTATCAATAATCGAGGGAAATAAGCGCAATTACGGACCAGAATCCATCAAATTGAGCGAGGACTAGCATTCCAAGGTTGAGCACGGCCTGGACTCCGGCCATGCTGAATCATCAAATAGTTGCCCTCCAAGAGTGCCATTTTGGCACGGTTTCCGAAGCCACCACGGCTTCCACCACGGCCCGTGGTGGCTCAGCACCGGCTAGGGCACGACCTGGAAGAATTCAATAGTTGCGGAATGCGGAGGTCCAGCACAGCCAGCACGGGCTTAACCATGGCTGTGCTGAAGGGATTATATAGGCAAAAACGATTTGCTGAATTAGGGTTCGATTTTCTGACTTGATTTGCATTATACAAGCTTAAACCATCTTCTTCCAGACTTCAATACTCGACCTTAGAAGTTCATTTCATCTATTGAAGGAAGGATTACAACTGTTTTAACATCAAATTGAAGATCAAGACAAGATTTGGGAACATTCAAGAGGCAAATTAGGGTTTACTATTCTAAATTGGGAATTTAGGGTTTCTCATCCAACTTGAAGAAGAAGGGTGTATGATGGGCTACTTATGCAACCTACACCTAAAGTAGTGTACCTATCGATGTGGCCTAGCACCAGTGAGTATCAAGGTCGTATCCCTGGAGATCGGGTGAACCTAGAGTTACTACTGTTCACTATGTTATCTAGTCTGAAATAGAGTGTGAGAAGTCTAAATTAATTAACTAATGATTATGAATGTAAATAAAGGAATAAACAGCAACTGACAATCGAAAGACAACTGCAACAAAAGAAGCAAACCCAAAGGGGACCTAAGTGATGGAATTCTAAGGTTGATTTTATAAATTACTAATCTTGCTACATGTGCCTAAATCCTGAATCGAACCCGGTTCCTCTCTCGAGCTCACCAAGTACCTAAACCTGCACTAACCTAATGGAATCTCTACTTATCAGATTATTACAGATTAGCATTAAGCGCGATTTAGATCTATTAAGAGTTCTTAATTCTTAATCCGGCGAGTGAATTAACCTTATCTCTAAGTGTTAACTACCAGTTCTTACTATTCAATTTCCTGTTGTAACAATCATTTCTCAATGTCAAAAAACAACCCAAAAGACAATTAATTCAACGTCTCAAACTAACTAAATCAAACTTTATTACTGAATAGCAAAAAGATTACAAGAATGGCAATTACAAATCTAACAACTAAGCACAATCCGTCACAATAAATACCCCAATGGGTTCAAAAGATCTAGCTACTCATATTCATAGTTAAAGCAAAATAAGGAACAAATAAGGAAAAGAAAATTGAAGGCATGTACACCCTTCTCTTTCAAGTTGGATGAGAAACCCTAATTTTCCATTCCAAAATATCAAACCCTAATTTGCCTCTTGAATGCTCCCAAATATTGTTTTAATCTTCAAATCAATGTTGAAAACAAGTGTAATCCTCCCTCAATTGATGAATTTGATCTCCCAAGGTCAACAATTGAGGTCTAGAAAATAAGTGAATTGAGTGTATATTGGGATTAGGTCAGAGAAATTGAGCCTCCTCTAAGAAAATCGAACTTTTGCCTATATAGTCTCTTGACGGTAGTGGGTCAAGCCTGCACATCTTTGAGCCCTAGGAATTACGTTGTGTTGACCTCTTCCGAGCGGTGCCCAGCGGTAAGCTGAGCCACCACTAGTGGTGGCCTTACTTAAACCGTGCCAAAAGGCACTCTTGGAAGGCAGCTAGTTGGCAATTCAGCACGACCGGAGTCCAGGCCGTGTTAAACCCTCGGGGTGCTAGTCCTCGCCCAATTTGATGGATTTTGGTCCGTAATCACGCGTATTTCCCTCGATTGTTGATAATGTCCTTCGAAAATGACTTGAAACGAGAAAGGAAACAAAAGACAGGTGATTCTAGTATAAAATGAGATAATCATGCATAAAAATGTAAACAATTAGGCATGAAACATGTGTAGTATGATGCCTATCAGTGTACATGCCTTTAATTTACTTTTCTGAATCTATTCTTTATTTTGTGTTGCTTATTAGTATGAGTAACTAAATTGTCAAACCCATTTGAGGTTCCTATGTTGTTGGATTAATTTCAATGTTTATGAGATTTTGATCAATGCTTGTTTCTTCTTGCTTTCATTATTAATGAGAAATCACTTTATTCATGAGATGTTGTGAGTTGTGGTATTTAGATTGCTTTATGTGATTGAGAAATTCATTTAGTAATTGGAAATTTGAATAACAAGAACTGGTTAATAATCACTTAGAGATAAAGGTAATTGACTAGTCGGATTAAGAATTAACTAGCTTAATACAGGCGGGTTAAACCTTAATGCTAATCTAATAATCGATCGTTAGGAAGAGATTCCAACTTTAGGTTATTAGGTTTAGAAATTCAGTTATCTCGAGAGGGAGACCGAATTCAGTTAAGACTTCATCCATGAGTAATTGCAATTGATAATCAATATAATCTATATCTTAACTAAAATCCAACTAGCTTAGGTTCCCTAGGGTTTGCTTTTTCCTTCGAGAGTTTTCTTAAGTCCTTTCAGATTATTTGACATTTAATTAATTATTTGTTCATATTTAATCATAGCATAATACTTCATTGATTTTGTTTAGGTTAGATAACATAAGATGCTACAGTAGGTCTAGGATCACCCTGTCCCGAGAATACGACCTTGATACTCACCATTTGTGCTAGTCTGCGTCGATAGGTTCACTGTCTTAGATTTTAGCTACACAAATAGCATATCAATCCACTACCAACATCATTATCTAGTTGTAGCCAGAAAACCCATCCATGAAGGAAGACATGGCATGGGATGCTGCCCTATCCACCAAGACATCTATTTGTGGTAGGGGAAAGTCATCTTTATGGGAAACCTTATTAAGGTTTTGATAGTCCATAAAAACTCTGGCTTTCGCATCCTTGTAAACCAGAACCATGTTGGCCAAACATGTCAGATATCTTACCTCTTCTAGGAAATTAGATTCTATCTGCTTTTAGATTTCCTCCTTAACCAACTAGGCTCATTTCAGACGGAGCCTGTGAAGCTTCTGCTTAGTAGGTTTGACCTTCGGGTAGGTGGGTATCTTGTGCTCACCCATCTTCTTATCCAACCATGGCATGTCATCATATGACTAGGTAAAGCATTTTTGTCATTTTATAAATTCTTTTATTATTATCTCTATTTCCTCAAGAATAAGATTAGCTGCCAGCAAGATTTCTTAGGGAGAATCAGTTGTATCTAAATTCAATGGATGGCATGGCATGGAATTAATGTCGAATATGTGTATGGGATGATCATCAAAATGCAAATCACCATCAAACAAAACACCACACAAGTAAGGAGAATCAATGTGCATTTCATTAAATTTTGCAGCTAATTCATCCGCATTGTTAAATAAGTTCGAGACAAATCCACATAAAGTACATCACAAATAGAGTTCTCAATAAAGGTGGCCACATCGACCATCTCTTTGTTGGCTGGAATGGGCTCTTTTGCTCTTCGCTTCTCTTCGATAGTGGTCTCTACTTTTGTTTGATATTGAAATTAAAACATAAGGAAAGGCACAAAGGAAGCAATTTAAAATTTCTTCTTAATTCCCACCCAGGCTTTCATTGATTTAGATAGTCATAACACATAAAACAAGCAAAAGATGGAGAAGGCTTACAGAGGGTGTGTGCCGCCTTTTCCAAGGAGTGCTTCTTGATTTGTTGATTCTTGATTCTTCAAGAATGATTGATGCACTTTAAAGCTACTCAAATGACCAGCCTTTAATGGTAATCCATAAAAGCTTCGAAGTTAGAATCTCTAATGAACAATCCTTCACAAGAGAGTAAGTGGAGATGATAAGGAGTGAAGGCTAGTTCCAAGCTAGATTGAATCTTAATTACTCTAATAAATTAAGTGTTGATGGCATCATTCTCCTTCACACATATATACTCTTAGCCGCCATCATTCTCCATATATATATGGGATTTAACCTAGTCTTATAACAAGCAAGACCTTACTCTTAAGTTGGGGCTTAATTGGGCTTATTTAGATTAAGCTAACTTAATTAATACATAGGCATAGTTATAGGGCCCTTATAGCCGAATATCAAAGCCTAATATTATTAAACAAATTAACTTTTATTAGGCCCAATGTATATAAGCTTAAGCCTAATCTTAAGCCTCATTTTAATCTCAACTTTAACCCCATTTTTGTTGGCAATAAAGTATGATTATGAATTAACCCTTTTAATTCAATGTTAATTCTCTAATCAACTTAATTCTTATTTCATAGATCAAGATTGGCATCTAGCAATGCATCATGACCATCCAAATGTGATGAAGGGTTGAAGTGCTTTAATCAACCTTTATAGTGAACAATCTTAATAGGCTATTTGTGTAGCTAAAATCTAAGGCAGTGAACATATCGATGCAGATTAGCACAATTGGTGAGTATCAAGGTCGTATTCTCGGGAAAGGGTGATCCTAGACTTACTGCAGCGTCTTATATTATCTAACCTAAAAAAAATCGATGAAGTATTATGCTATGATTAAATATGAACAAACGATTAACTAAGTGTCAAATAATCTGAAAGGATTTAGGAAAACACTCGAAGGAAAAAGCAAACCCTAAGGGACCTAAGCTAGTTGGATTTTAGTGAAGATAGAGATTATATTGATTACCAATTGCAATTACCCGTGGATGAATTTTTAACTGAATTCGGTCTCCCTCTAGAGATAATCAAATTCCTAAACCTAATAACCTAAAGTTGGAATCTCTTCCTGACGATCGATTATTCGATTAGCATTAAGGTTTAAACCGTCTCTATTAAGCTTTGTTAATTCTTAATCTGGCTAGTCAATTACCCTTATCTCCAATTAGTAAATGAATTTCTCAATTACGTGAAGTAATCTGAATACCACAACTTACAACGTCTCATGAATAAAGTGATTTCTCATTAATAATGAAAGCAATAAGAGACAAGCATTGATAATCAAAATCTCATAAACATTAAAATCAATCCAACAACATAGGAACCCCAAATGGGTGACAAATTTAGTTACTCATACTAATAAGCAACACAAAGTAAAGAATAGATTCAGAAAAGTAAATTGAAGGCATGTACACCCTTCTTCTTCAAGTTGGATGAAAAACCCTAAATTCCCAATTCAGAATAGTAAACCCTAATTTGCCTCTTGAATGCTCCCAAATCTTGTCTTGATCTTCAATTTAATGTTAAAACAACTGTAATCCTTCCTTCAATAGATGAAATGATTTTCTAAGGTCGAGTATTGAAGTCTAGAATAAGATGGTTTAAGCTTATATATGTTAAATCAAGTCAAAAAATCGAACCCTAATTCAGCAAATAGTTTTTGCCTATATAATTCTTTTTCGGTAGCGGTAGTAACAGGTCAAGCCTGTCGCCGACAAGGCGGAAGTAAGTCCAGGGCTTCACGACCTCCGCATTTTGCAACTCGCGACTTCTTCCAAGCTGTGCCCTAAGCGGTGCTGAGCCACCATGGATCATGGTGGAGGCCGTGGTGGCTTCGGAAACCGCGCCAAAAATGGTACTCTTGAAGGGAAACTATTTGATGGTTCAGCACGGTTGGAGTCCAGGCCGTGCTCAACCTTGGAATGCTAGTCCTTGCTTAATTTGATGGATTCTGGTCCGTAATTGCACTTATTTCCCTTGATTATTGATAATGTCCCTCGATAATGACCTGAAACGTGAAAGGAACCAAAACATAGGTGATTCTAGCATAAAACGAGATAACTATGCACAAAAATGTAAACGACTAGGCATGTAATTATGTATAAAATGATGCATATCAAATCACCCCACACTTAAGCTTTTGCTTATCCTCAAGCAATCAATAACTAAATACATGCACAAGCAACAATCACCCTTCAAAATCTATGCTAAAGTTCACAACTCAACCTTATTCAACATATAAAGAATGAAACTCAAGTAACTAACAAGTTATACACCTTTAAGGAAGAACTATAGTAATACCATCTCGAAGCACAACTTAGATAACAATTCAACATTAAAGACTAACAACCATTGCCTCACAAGAATCTCTCAAATCACCACAGTGTTTACATGTAAATAAGAGAATTCCCTCAATGCAGCTGAGCAAAACCTGTTTACTATAAGCTTGCTCATAAATCTCATCATCGCTACCGCGAATAATTGAATACCAAAATCAAAGGGTCTTTTCAAGGGTTGAAGTGTGGCTGAGGTAAAGGTAAGAATATTTGGATAGAAGTGTAAAGTATACTGAAAAATCATGCACTTATTTGAAATGAATGCTTCAGGAACTGAGTGCTAAAACAACAAAAATACTCACTAAGCCTTATTTGAAGGAAAGGATGCTCACAAGAATTAAATTCAGAAGAGCCAAGGGCTAAGAAGTAAGTCATAATTTTTTTCTTTCTTTTTCTCTTTTTTTTTGATATATACTATGTATATATATTACAACAGCTTATATAGGGGTTGTTGTGGTTAGTGACATAAACAATAAGAATAGTTATTCAATTTAGATTGAAGGGAGCATCAAAGAATGACTAAAAAGACTAAGTGAATTAAGAATAATGTTAGGCACTATGATTCCATAAATGAAGAAATATAACACATAATTACTCAGTATACAGGGTGAAAGGAAAGACAAATGTATAGAATGGTGTATGTGTAGTGATTACGTGTAAATTATGAAGAAAAGGTTAAGGCTCAAATAGGCTAACTAATGGAAACAGATGGTAGGCTTTTGGCCAGATGTGGTGAAATCCTAAGTTGCCCAAATCATCTAATGGTATTCAAAAGTTCATGTAACCTCAACAAGCATTACAAAGCAAGTTCTAGAAACAAAAGTACAGCAGCACACTAAAACAAGAAAAGTCATGAGCATAATGTGCAACGGATGCTCAATTTTGGTTCAAAAACTCACATTTGAAGTGGTTAAAATTTGCAATTGGTTCCCAAGATTATCAATTGAATCATCACATAAATTGAATACGAGATTGACATAATCAAAGTTCACAATCAAAGGTTGTAAATTTGTAAGGAACTTAAGTAACACCGGTTTAACCTGGCCAAATTGACATATTGAATACAGTGAAGTTACTTTTAAGAACAAAAGATAGAGAGGGACAATCAAGTACTCGTGTGTGAATTAATTCATTAATTATGAAAGAAAAAACTAAACTTGAATGTCATGAAAACCCTAGGTCCTAACATCCTAAGAATAGTCCATTATCATTGCCTTTAAACAATTAAGGGATATAGCCACAGATACCTACCCCACACTTGAGTATAACACTGTCTACAGTGTGAGAAAAATTAAAACTGGGTATAGCACACAACTAGCACATCATAATCATTAAAGATCATATTAAATGTACATATCAAGATGGCAAAGCAAAATGTTCTACTAAAATAAATTAACATGAAAGGAAAATGAAAGAAAATAACATAAAATTGAAAATGCAAAAAGAAAAGAAAATAAAGTAAAATAAAATAAAGAAGGAAAATAAAAAGGAAAAGGAAAAAGAAAAATAGCACAATTTTTTATTCACTGCTGGTAGTCTGCCGAAGGCGCATCCTCACTGGCCGGATCTGCTAGAGGATGAGGAGTAGGGGAAGTAGCTGAAGGAGGAGGCGGTGGTGGTGGCACAAGGTCCGTGAAGCATCCTACTAGATCGAACTCCATATCATCGATGAACCGTTGATTTTGTGCTCTAGTCTACACCATCTTTTTAGTCTGCTCCGCCATTAGGTTTGTCTGGGTGGCCTGCCTCTCCAGCCCATGCATAAGCTGCTGCAGCATATTGTTTAAACCTTGAAACTGTGCCCTAGTCTCCTCTTGAAACTGCCCAAACTCCTTTCTGCTTGCCTGAAAACTCGATTATAATCTTTGTTGTAAATCATGAGACTCGATCTGCCTGTCGATCGGTAAAGCACTAATCTAAGCACTCGATTTCCCTACAGAATAAGAAGATCAGGCTCCAGATGTAGGCATAAACACTCTGGTTAGGTTAGGAATCCTAATATCTGGAATCCCAGCCGTCGGGTCTTGGGCTCCTCTAGCTACTGCCTCTCTAGCCTCCCGATTATTGCGTTTACGAGCTTGTACTCTATGCCATTCTGGCCTGAGTACCAATGAATCCCACATGATGCCGTACGAGATTGGGTTGATGTAGATGCATCCCTAATACTCCTCCCCCGAGGTCTCTTGCTCAGTCCACAATCCCAAATGCATGCCGAATTGTGGCACTAACATTGAGAACTCCCTTCCCCCAAGGCTGAAGTAAACTACATCAAGCTGATGCCAGTTTGTGATCTGTTGCTGCAGAAAGAAGGTGCTGAGGAATTAAAGTGTAAGCTCACGGTAGGTTGGCTCAATGATGTCAAAGAATCGCATGTATGGTAGAGTTTTGAATAGGGCACGCACATCCTGAGCCAATCCCACTCTTTCTAGGGATATGAAGTCGATGCAACATCCAGCCATCACTTGCTTCCATCTCATGACTTGGAACCGGCTCTCGTTATCTGCATTCAGAAATGTCCATAATGGATGATGACCAGGTGCGGGTGGATTCACAACTGGTGCTCTTCATACTTGGACTAGTTGCTGTTACGGTGGAGGTGCTGGTGCTGGTGCTGATGAAGGTGAAGTGGAGGAAGATGTTCCTTCGCCACGGCAGCTTCGGTAGCATAGCGTTCTGATTCTTTACGGCGTGATTGATCGCGGTCCCTCATATTGCCTAATGCAATGAATCATTAATATTTGAACAAGAAATCAAGTTAATCATAAACTATACCGAAATTTAAACAGCATAATGACTATAATTCGACTAACAGAAAAATTTAGACTTAATACTAAGACTAAAGCCTCAATCTCTTGCATAAAACTAATTCACAATTACATTCTAGCCTACTTTATCGTGCACCAAATAAAGCAAATTTATGCTAACAATTGTTCATAATAAAATGCCATAAATAAACTTTATTGCTGCCAAACCCCACACTTATCATTTCATTATTCAAATTCACATAAACATAGCAACTAGTTTTAACTAAATCTAATCGAAGTCAAATTGAAGCAGTGTAACAAAGCAAACTACTAAAGCATATCAAAATATCCTAAATAAATAAAATGCATAAAGAAAAAATCAAATTTAATCAAATAAAAGCAAAAGGCGAAGAGACTTACTTGAAAATGCCGTGACAGGTAAAAGAAATCAAAGACAAGGAAGAAAACATCATCTTAGAGCTTAGAGAGGGAAAGATGGGAAAAGTTTGAAAAGTCCTACTTTTATAGTCACGGGGGTCAGCATGGGCGAGGGCAAGGCTGTGCTGGTCAACACGGCCAGGACTTAGCCCATGCTGAACCCTGAAGCCTCATTCTGGTGCCCATCTGTCACGAGTGAGGGCATGGCCGTGCTGGTCAGCACAGCCTGGTGTTGCTATCTATAGTACCTTCAGAAGCGGTAGTGGACGGCTGAATTTACCTTGTGCTTTACATGCATGTCCATCATGGCTTAGGGCATGGGCGTGGTGACCGGCATGGCCTAGTGATGCAGCCTGTGGTGGTTTCAGAAGCTGTAGTGGATGGCCGTTTAACCAAATTCTATATGTGCATTTTCATCACGAGCATGACTCCGGCCGTGCTGATCAGCACGGCCTGGTGTTGCAGCCCGTGATGCCTACGGAAACTGTGGTGGACGGGTGAAGTCTGGGCTTTCCTTCGCCATCTCGAGTCGCCGAACTCCTTACCTGCATTTAACACATATACGAACACATTTAGGCTGTAAATCAAGTAAATAAATCAAACAGGGAAGTCCATGTTCACGAATTACCAAAAATCTGACTTAAATTACTCAAACCCTTAGTTCATACAACTAAGTTTAATATATAAAGTAAGTGTACTAAAGATCAACAAGCATGCAAACGATTGATAACATAAAAGTAGACCGAAAAACATAAAACTAGAATGGGAATGCCTCCCAAGGGTGCTTCTTTTTGGTTCTTGAGTCATTTAGCTGGACTCAATATGGATCATCATTGCAAGTACAAAATCATGTTAAGCCACTGCTCAATCTCCAACGAGTTTCCGTGATACACCTTGAGCCTATGTCCATCGACCTTGAAATCACCCTTCTCGGGATGATGAAGCTCGACTGTGCCATATGGGAAAACTTGATTAACCACGAATTGCCCTGACCATCAACTCTTGAGCTTCCTTGGGAATAACCGAAGACGTTAGTTATATAGCAATACTCTATCTCCACTCTAAAACTCCTTGGGACCTTTGAGCCTCTACTTATGCCACTTCTTTGTCTTAGCCTTATAAATTGAGGAGTTTTTATATGCCTATTGATGCCATTCCTCCAATTCACCCAGTTGCCACTGTCTTTCCTTACCTGCAGAATCAACATCAAAATTGAAAGTTTTAAGGGCCTAAAGAGCCTTATAGTCTAATTCGATAGATAAATGACAAGACTACCCATACACCAGCCTATGGGGTGTAAAACCTATGGAGGTTCTATATGTAGTTCTAAATGCCCATAATGCATCATCCAATTTCGAAGCCCAATCCTTCTGACTTACATCCATAGTTCTCTCTAAGATGCGTTTTAAACCCCTATTAGTAACCTCAACTTGCCCACTGGTTTGTGGGTGATAGGGAGTAGAGAACCGATGCGTTACACCATAGTGCCTGAGTACCTTCTCCAATTGAGCATTGCAAAAATGTGTTCCCCTGTCACTAATTAGCACTCTAGGTGTGCCGAACCTAGCAATTAACCTTTTAAGGAACCTGCAAACAACTTTGGCATCGTCAGTAGGTAAGCCCTGTGCCTCAGGCCATTTGGAGAAATACTCAACAGCCACGAGGATATACTTATTACCATTTGAGGAAGGGAAGGGTCCCATGAAGTCAATACCCCAAACATCGAATATCTCAACCGGCCTCGCATACTAGTTTGGGCATTTCACAAGAGATATTACCCCTAGCGCCGGATTGATCTGATCCACATTCAGATGGATGACCTCTCTGCACACACTGAGATAGGTAGCGGATCTTCCCAAATGTAGTATTTCAAATCAGTAAAGAATTTCTTCTTTTGTTGATAAGTCATACCCTTTGGTAAGACCCTAGCCACAAGGTAATTAGCATAATCAGAAAACCAAGGAGAATCAGAATATACCTTCAATGATTACAAGTGCTCCTCTGGAAATCAATCATCTATCGTGCTTTCATCAAATGCTTCCAAGCTCGGATTCTGCAGTCTGGATAGGTGATCCGCTGCCAAATTTTTTGCGCCCTTCTTATCTCTAATCTCAATGTCGAACTCCTGCAACAATAAAATCCATCTGATCAATCTTGGCTTAGCATCATGCTTATTAAACAAATACCTCAAAGTTGAATGGTCAGTGAAGATGATGGTCTTTGATAAGATGAGGTATGATATGAATTTGTCGAAGGCATAAACAACAGCCAGCAACTCCTTTTCTGTAGTAGTGTAATGTTCCTAGGCTGCTATTAAAGTCTTGCTAGCATAGTAAATAGGTTGGAACTTTTTATCAAACCACTGTCCAAGCACAGCTCCAACTACATAGTCACTAGCATCGCACATTAGTTCAAAGGGCAGCCTCCAATAAGGCGAAGCCATGATAGGGGTTGTGGTCAAAAGTTTCTTTAATAACTTAAAAGAAGACAAACATGCATCATAAAAAATAAAAGGTGCATCCTTAACTAGTAATTGAGTAAAAGACCTAGCAATTTTAGAGAAATTTCTAATAAATCTTCTATAGAACCCAGCATGGCCTAAGAAACTCCTAATGTTCTAACGAATCTGGGGGTGGTAGCTTAGATATTGTTTCTATTTTAGCTCTATCAACTTCCATCCCTGCATGTGAAATCTTATGCCCTAGAACAATTCCCTCTCTCACCATAAAATGACACTTTTCCCAATTTAGCACCAAGTTAGCCTCAATGCACCTAGCTAACATGCGTTCTAGATTTGCCAAACAGTGAGAAAATGAATTACCAAAAATAGAGAAGTCATCCATAAATACCTCCTTTTTTACTACTTCCTTCATGGCTCACCCAAGAACTGTCAGAAATAGGATAAATCAATCCTGCATCAAGGAGCTTAATTACCTCCTTTTTTACTACTTCTTTCATGTTCGAGTTAAGTCGCCTCTGTGGCAGAACTATTGCTCTATAGCTATCCTCTATAAGAATCTTGTGAGAACAGAAACTAGGGTTGATCCCGGGAATATCAGCAATCTTATAGGCGAAGGCCTTCTTATACCTCTTGAGTACATCTAGAGTTTTTGCTCGCTCCTTAGGTGTCAAATATGTTGTAATAATCATCGGCAACTTTTCTTCCTCATCCAAGAATCCATAGCTTAAGTGCTTGGGTAACTCCTTCAATTCTAAGGCTAGGGGGTCCTCGAAAGAAGACTTCACTTTCTGTACTTCTGACCTGTCAAGAGTAATAAAAGGATCAGTAGAATAGCTAGGCTTAGTAGCCAACAAACTAGGGAGCTGCTCCAACACTTGCTTGTTCGACAGCTCCTCCTCCTCTCCTTGCAAAGCTACCTGTAAAGGATCATCACGCAATATTTCCTGTAAATGAGACTTAACCAAATTATCCAGAATATCAATCGAAAACACAACATCATCATGGTCTAAAGAGTGTCTCATAGTAGTAGCTAGGTCGAAGGTAATGGTCTCATGGTCTACCCTAATTTGAAGCTTTCCATCACAAATATCTATTACAGCCCTAGATGTTGCAAGAAAGGGTCTACCTAGGATCAAAGGCACACTACTCTCACCTTCCATATCCATAACTACAAAATCCACAGGACAAATAAACTTGTCTACCTTAACAAGCACATCTTCAATAATACCCCTAGGAATTTTAACAGTCCTATCAGCTAATTGAATGCTCATCCTAGTGGGCTTAGGTTCACTCAAACCTAACTTATCAAACAGACTAGTGGACATCAAATTTATACTAGCTCCTAAATCAGCTAATGCACCACTAATAGGCAAATCGCCAATGATACAGGGAACAGTAAAACTCCCTGGATCTCTCCTTTTGAGTTGCAGCTTGATCTGAAGAATAGTCGAACACTCCTCATTCAGAGTCACTAGTCCCAAATCCTCTAGCTTCCTTTTATTACTCAAGATTTCCTTTAAGAACTTGGCATACTTTGGCATCTGCGAAATAGCTTCAACAAAAGGCAAGTTAATCTACAATTGTTTAAACAAGTCAAGAAACTTACCAAACTGCTTATCAACCTTCTCCTACTTAAGTCGAGCTGGGTAGGGGACTGGTGGCTGGTACTCTCTCACAGGGCTCTTCTGCCTGTCTTCCACCTTTTCTTCTCCCATTATCTCAGGCTCTAGCTCCTTCCTAGCTGGCTTATCCTGCATGAAAACATCCTCATCATCAGCTAATGGTAGAGAGCTAGACAATTGCTTACCAGATCGCAAGGTGACAGCCTTGCAATGCTCCCTAGGGTTTGACTCTTTTCAGGCTTGGGAGCGATCCTCAGGCTCTCGACAAAGATCTTAGAAATCCGCCCAATTTGACTCTCTAAATTCGGATGGATGCCTCACGATTCCTTAAAGCATTGTCTGCCCATCGAATCTCGCCCTACCGACGTGATAAACTTCATCATCGCCTCCTCCAAGTTAGATTTCTTCCTACCGGTAGACTGAGTCGTGATGTGATAATCGTCATGCTGTCGCTGGTGGCTGATGCTACCGAAAGTTCGTGGACCCTAGGCATCATTGTTTCTCTACCCAAAATCTAGATGATTACGCCAGCCAGGGTTGTATGTGTTGGTGTATGGGTTGTTCTGCTGTCTAGGTGCATTACCTATGTAGTCTACCTGTTCAATATCAGCAGAAATAATAGAAGATGAAGAATTATTACTTGAAGCAAACATACCTCCCGCATTATAGTTTGCACCGTAGTGCAGGCCATCGCAAAATTCACAGCTTATCTAGGCTGCATGAACTGGCATCTGAAGCTGGTCTAACTTCTTGGTCAAAAGCTCCACTCGAGCTGCCAAGGCTACTGTGGAGTCCAAATGATTGACCACTCCCTGCCTCACTGGTCGGCTCCTAGAAGACTGCCACTGGTAATTGTTCATGGCCATCTCCTCTATTAAGTTTTGAGCCCGCCGCCTTACCTGCTCAAATACCTCCCGGCCGATCAACCATTTGTCTAGTAGCAAGGTTTAAACCACTATAGAATGTCTGAACCTGCTTCCAGACTAGTAGACCGTGGTGTGGACAACATCTCAACAAGTCCTTGTACCTCTCCCAGGCATCATTCATGCTCTCGTCTTCCATCTGCACAAAAGAAGAAATGTCATTCCTTAATTTAACAGTCTTTGCTGGAGGAAAGTACTTGTAGAGAAATCTCTCAGCTAACGATCTCCATGTCGTGATAGTGTTGGCTGGGAGCGATTGCAACCATCTTTTTGCTCAGTCCCTCAGAGAGAAAGGAAACAGCCTCAACCGAATGGCATCATCAGTGATGGGCTCTTTATGCAACCTACACCTAAGGTAGTGAACCTACCGATGCAGCCTAGCACAAGTGAGTATCAAGGTCGTATCCCTGGAGATCGGGTGAACCTAGAGTTACTACTGTTTGCTATGTTATCTAGTCTGAAATAGGGTGTGAAAGTTCTAACGTACCAGCTAATGGTTATGAGTGCAAATAAGTAAATGAAGAACAACGGACAATCAAAAGACAATTGCAAAGAGAGAAACAAACCCAAAAGGGAGCCTAAGTGATGGAATTTTAAAAATGGATTGTATGGATTGCCGATCTTGCTTACCCGTTGCCTAAATCCCTGAATTGAATCCCGGTTCCTCTCTCGAGCTTACCGGATTCCTAAACTGCACTAACCTAATGGAATCTCTTCCTAACGGATTACAGATTAGCATTAAGTATGATTTAAAACTATTAAGAGTTATTAGTTCTTAATCCGTGAGTAAATCAACCTTATCTCTAAGTTTAACTACCAATCCTTACTATTCAATGTCCGGTTGTAACAAGCATTTCTCCAATGTCAAGAAACAACCTAATAAACAATTAATCCAACGTCTGGTCGAACTGAATCAAACTTTTATTCTTTGAATAGCAAGAAGATTGCAAGAATGACAATTATAAAAACTAACAATTAAGCATAATCCATCAACAAAGGTGAACCCTAATGGATTCAATAGATCTAGCTACTCATGTTCATGGTTAAAGCAATTAGGGAACAAAATAAGGAAAAACAAATTAAAGGCATGTACACCCTTCTCTTTCAAGGCTGAATGAGAAACCCTAAAATTGAATATTCAGAAAGTCTCAAACCTTAGTTTGCCTCTTGAATGCTCCCAAAGTTTGTCTTGATCTTCAATTCGATGTTGGAACAAGTGAAATCCCTCAATCGATTCGAAATTTTTTATCTCTCAAGGTCTACAATTGAGGTATAGGAAAATAATTGATTAAGTGTGTGTCTTGGAATTGAGTCCAAAAATCGTCTCTCTCCAAAAGAACTCAAAATTGCCTATATAGTTGATTCGGCATAGGGTCGGTGTGATGATCGGCAGTGAGTCCAGGATGTGATGATTCGGCCTGGCCGAGTCAGACGGTGCTGGTCTGTGGAGTCTGTTGTGTTGACTCCTTCCAAGCGTGCCCAAGCCCGGTCTTTGGACCACCACGGACCCGTCTTTGAGCCATGGTGGCTAAAGAAGTCGTCTTGAAATGGCACAATTAGGGATAGCCTCTTGGCTTGGTAATTCAACACGGTAGGGTCCGGCAGTACTCGACCCTGGGTCTTGAGTTCTCACCCCAGTTTGATGATTTTGGTCCGTAATCACACGTATTTCCCTCGATTATTGATGGTGTCCTTGAAAATGACTGAAGCGAGAAAGGAAGCAAAGGCGGTGGATTCTAGCATAAAGCGGGATAATCATGCATAAAAATGTAAGCGGTCGGGCATGAAAACATGTGTAACCAATGATGCTTATCAAATTACCCCACACTTAAACTTTTGCTTATCCTCAAGCAATCAACAACTCACTCCTCAAACATATACCAAATAACTCAATCAAATGCATTGCAAGAGGTTAGCTCAAAACAAATTTCAAAACTCCATAATGATTTTTCCCAAAATCCCCAAATCACTAAATCCTTAAGAGAGAGAACAAACTTAATAAAGTTGCTAAAGTTAAAATGATAAACCATCTAAATTGAGAAATTGAGAACCATGCCTCACAAGATGTCACTCAAAACACACAAGTGTATATAGGTGAAAGAAGATCGCCAAGCTCTCAATGCAACAATACAGAAAAAGTGCTTACCATAGGCTTGCTTATAGATCCAATCTCCACTACTACGAAATAATCAATAATCATGATCAAAGGGTCTTAAGCCAGGTTGTAATGGGGTTAAGGTAGGGTACGTATAAATATGGAAAGTAGGCTACAAGTTGCTGGAAGTTAAGCAAGTAATGCAAGAAAGTAACGAAGGATCAAGTGTTGTACCAAAATGAACACTAAGTTGCTCTAAAAATAAGATGATGCTCAAAATGAACTAAATTAATACTCTTTTGTTTTTTTTTATTGAATATATATATACTATGTATATATATTACAACAGCTTATGTAGGGGTTATTGGTTATTGACACATACAATAAGACTGAATATCAATTTTTTTTTTTTTAATTGAAGGGAGCATCTATGAAAAATCTAGCAACTTAGTGAAATATATGATTGCAGATTGATCCAAAATAAAATGCAGCATAAACTTACATAATTTCCAGCAACAATGGTAGAAAGAATGGTCAGTCCATAATCCCAAATGCATGCCAAATTGTGGGACCGACATCGAGAACTCCCTTCCTCCAAGCCTCGAAATAAATTGCATCAGCCGATGCTTGTGATCCGTTGCCGCAGGAAGAAGGTGCCGAGGAACTCGATCGTAAGCTCACTAGGTTGGCTCAATGATGTCAAAAATCTCGTGACACGCATGTAGTCTCGAATAAAGGTGTGCACATCTTGAGCCAATCCCACTCTCTCTAGTGGATGTGAAGTCTATGCAACGGCCCGCCATCACTTGCTTCCATCTCATGACTTGGAATCTACTTTCATTGTCTCAGATTAGGGAATGTCCACAATGGATGACGGCCAGTGTGGATGGGTTCACAACAGTGCTTTCCGAGGCCTGACTATTTGGCTTGTTGTGGTGGAGGTGGAAGTGTCAGGTCGGTCTCCGTGGTCTTTGTGGAGGAAGACTTTCCTTCACCACGCGATCGCTTCGGTAGCGACGCTGCTTCAGCTTGCTTTCTACGAGATTTATCGCGGTCCGTCATATCACCTAATGCAACGAATTATTAGTTTTTTTTTGTAAGAATTCAAGTTAATGAAAGAAATAATCTACCGAATCAACAGCATAATGATTATAATTCGACTAACCAAAAACTTGTATAAACTAATAAGCCGATACATACCAATCTAATTTATCGTGAACCAGCAATTGCAATTTAAGTCTAAACATTGTTCATGCTTTGCATGCTGTAGGCACATTTTATTTCCACCAAAACCCCACACTTATCATTTTCATAACCGACTACACTACAAACATAACAACTAATGTAAATTAACCTAACCAAGGTCATATGGTTACAATATAAAGCCACCAAGATATCCTAGCATGTCCTAACAAAAGTATATGCATAAAATAGAAGTCAAATCAAAATTAAATTAAAAAAAAATAAAGCAACAAATGAAGAGACTTACCTGAGTTTGCTGAGGAAAGTGAGAAGGGTGAGATAAGGGTATAAGAACAACACCTTTGAGCTAAGAAAAACAAAAGGGAAGCAAAATTTTCAGAGGCCTCCCCTTCTTATAGGCACGTGGTCGACACGGGTGAGGGTAAGGCCGTGCTGACCAGCACGGCTAGGACTCAGCCCGTGCTGAGCCTTTAGCCTTCTTGTGATGCACCTTGGCACGGGCAGTGGCACGGCCGTGCTCACCAGCACGGCATGGGGTTGTATCCCGTGATGCCTTCGGAAGACGTGACCATTTATTCTCTATCCTTCAACACGGGCTTGACTCTGGACGTGCTCCTCAGCACGGCCTGGTGTAGTAGCCCGTGATGGCCACGGAAACCGTGATGAAACGGGGTGTTTCTGGGCTTTCCTTTGCCATCTCGAGTCGTCTTGCTCCATACCTGTATTTAACACATATACGCACGTAATTAGATCATAGAACAAGTAGATATGGTCAAACGGAAGAGTCTGTCCTCTCCGATTACATAAGTCTAAAAAATTAAAAACCCTAATTACTGTTAAGCAACTATAATAAAGTCAAAGGAAAATAATGAAACAATCACAACTAATTAAAAACATGAAAGTATAATCCAAGTCGAATGTATAGAAGTGCTTATTTATTTATTTAGCAGAGTCTTAAGCTTGACTCATTCGGATCACCCTTCCTGTGCATACAAAGCCAAGTCAACTCGTTGCTCACTAATCAACGAGTTACAATAGTATCGCTTTAGCCGATGGCCGTTCACTTTGAACTCTCCCTTCTCTGGATGATGCAACTCTACCACTCCATATGGAAAGACTTGTCTGATCTGAAATGGTCCAGACCAACGAGTCTGCAGCTTTCCGGGAAACAGACGAAGGCGAGAGTTGTAAAGCAACACTCGATCCCCAACCTGAAACTCCTTAGGCTCACGAATCCTTTGATCATTCCATTTCTTAGTCCTTACTTTGTAAGTTGAGGAGTTTTCGTACGCCTGCTGGCGCCACTCATCTAGCTCACTCACCGCCATTGTCGCTCCTTACACTGCGAATCAATATCAAAGTTACAAGTTCGAAGGCCCAAAGTGCCCTATGCTCTAACTCAACAGTGTAAATGACATGACTTTCCATAAACAAGGCGATAGGGCGTAAAACCTATAGATGTCCTAAAAGCGGTCCTAAACGCCCACAATGCATCATCTAACTTAAGGGTCCAAATTCTTCCCACCGGTACTAACGGTTCTCTCTAAAATACGTTTAATATCCCTATTAGTTACCTCAACCGCCCCACTAGTCCTGGGGGTGATAGGGAGTAGAGAATCAATGAGTAACTCCGCATCGCTTAAGTACTTTCTCTAATTGGGCGCTATGAAATGTGTTCCTCTATCACTAATAACGCCCCTAGGTATGCCAAACCTAGCAAACAATCGCCATGAATCCGCAGACAACCCTCAGATCATCGTTGGCTACCAGAGCTTCAAGCCACTTAGAGAAATATTCAACAACGAACCGAATGTACTTATTACCATATGAAGAGGGAAAGGGTCCCATGAAGTCGATGCCCCAAACATCAAAAATCTCAACGACTTGCACACTAGTTTGGGGCATCTCATCACGAGAAGAGATATTACCTGCTAGCAAGGGTCACAAACCCTGAACAAATTTCCGTGCATCTTGGAAGAGCGTAGGCCAATAGAATCCTACCTCTAACACCTTCCTCACTGTATGGTTTGTCATGATGACCTCTAGTGGGTCCCTCATGGCAATGCTTCAATATTTGGAGAGTCTCTTCGCCATATACACAGCGAATCACCCCGATCTGCACATACTTTAAACAAAAGGGATCTTCCCAAATATAGTATTTCAAATCAGCGAAAGAATTTCTTCTTTTCACGATAAGTCATACCCTTCGGTACAACCCTAGCAACCAAATAGTTAGCATAATCAAAACCAGGGAGTATCGTATACACCGAGTGACATATAAATGTTCTTCCGGAAATCGATCATCTATGGCCGTCTCATCAAGTGCATCCAAGTGAGGATTTTCCAATCTCGATAAATGGTCCACGCCGGATTCTCCGTGCCCTTCTTATCCTTGATCTCGACATCAAATTCCTGTAACAAAAGAATCCACCGAATCAATCTCGGTTTCGCATCATTTTTTCAGGAATAAGTACCTCAACGCCGAGTGGTCCGTGAAGACAATGGTTTTCGAGAGGACGAGGTATGATCTAAACTTGTCGAAGGCGTAAACAACAGCCAATAACTTCTTCTCCTGTGGTGGTGTAGTGTTCCCCGGGCCTCGCCAAAGTCTTGCTAGCGTAGTAAATGGGTTGGAACTTCTTTCCAATCCTCTGTCCAAGCATAGCTCCAACTGCATAATCACTAGCATCGCACATCAGTTCAAAAGGCAGCCCCCAATGAGGAGAATTCACGATTGGGGCTGTAGTTAGAAGTTTCTTAAGTAACTCATAAGCTGCCAAGTATGCATCATCAAAAATAAAAGGTATATCTTTAACTAACAATTAAGTGAGAGGCCTAGCAATCTTAGAAAAATCTCTAATAAATCTCCTATAAAACCCTGCATGGCCCAGAAAACTCCTAACAGCCTTAACAGAACTAGGAGGAGGTAGCTTAGATATTACTTCTACCTTAGCTCTATCCACCTCCATCCCAGCCTGAGAGATCTTATGCCCCAAAACTGTAACACCCCCATCACATGCTAACCAATAAACATTAGCCAGGAAGCATACAAGCGTCGTAGAATATATACTACAGGTAAATAGGTCAATATGTAGGTTGTTAAGAATTCAGACACAAGGTTATTAACATATAAACATATGATTATACTTAAACATCATTTAACAAGTATTTCAAGCATCTTCTTATGCCTTATAAGGCATACTTCCATATATATCATATAACTGCATACAAAAATGCATCAGGAGGAGACTTCACAAAACTGGCCCAACTTGACAGAACTGCTAAAAGCTAGACTTCGCATACAACCAACGGATGCACTACTATTTACAAACCTGAAAAGAAAAATTTTGGAGAGGGGTGAGCATCCAGTAAATAAATAATCAACATAATCTATATCACATACACTTAATACAATTTCCACCCAATCACAAAACTTTCCATGATATTCATAGTTTAGGTATAAAGTCATACCATTCTACTCAATTCATTACAACCATCATAGAAGAAATACAATTCAACAATTATGGTTAGTTCTCACGGCTTGTGGATCCCTTTAATGTGCTGCTCCGCCTCATCCTCACATATCACACACGTAAGTCGCCTCGCCTCATCTCACATTATACACTTTTATAGCCTCTCTAGGCTTTAGCCTCCCAAGGCTTTATATATATATATATTTTTTCACGGGGGAATCCACCATTCACATGCACATATGCACTTAACATCACAATTCAATCATTTCACTTATATCATATTTCAGCAATAACAATTGTTCTACTCAACACCAATCAATTCCATCTCACCATTCAAACATAAACAATATTAAGCAAACGCAACCATTTGCGAACATTTGATTAAATATATGAACATAGCAAATATTAACTATTTACTTACTCAAAATATACTTATTCCTTTAGCATATAAGAACCTCCTTTCTCCACAACTTCCTTTCCGAGGCCTTTGAGTACTGTCAACACATTCATCAATTCACATTTCATGCATATTACAAATATTCATGTAAATGCGAGTTCTAATGCATTACGAGATCATCCCCTCTCTAATTCATAGGTCTAACTCTTCCTCTAAGACTCTCAATTCACTGTTTTAATATCCTATAAACATTTCCCATCTAGTTAAATACCAATTTAACTCAAATTAACATCAATAAATTGCATAAAACTAATCTCCAACATTTCGCTTTCTAGACGAATTTAGTACCAAGGTATATTTATTGCTGGGCAAAATTGGCTTAATACAAAAATCTCATATTAAATAGACATATCCATTTATGCTGCCTAGTTTCATCTCCAAGAAGAATTACTCAATTCCGACTTCTATAGATTTAATTATTTTCAAATTCACCGAGCAAGGGTCATACAAATTTAGTTGTACCCGAAAGCAGTAACTGTTTGCTCAATTTAAGCAACCAAAACGGCAAAAATAGCAAAACTACAAAGTTATAGAGGACTCATTAAAATTTCCATAGACACCAATTAAGCTTAATTTGGACTTATATAACCCATGTTATGCCTAAAATACAGAACATTAAGGTTGCTGGAATTTTGACAGTTTTCTATCTTAACATACTTAAACTTAAATCAAGCTTAATCTTTATGCAATCATTCAATACTCTACTAATTCATGATAATTAGACCTTTAATTAATCAATGAGAGCATGAAATGAAGTTTTTCCAATTTGTAATCAAGAACCCTAATGACAAATTAATAACACTCAAGTAACAACTTACCAATTTCAGCTTTTGGGTTGCTAATATGCTTAAATCCTTTAGCTTTAGGTTGGCTCCTTCAATAGTTAGCAAAATCCTATCTTAATCTTAAGTTTTTCTAGGTATTCCACTCCTCTCTCTTATTCCAAATTTTGTGTTTTTGGCCATGTACGAATTTTAGAGAAATGAAGAGGTAAAATGAGCTTGCTCATGGTTCCAATTTCCAATATTCCTCTCTTAATGCCACCACCTACTAAACTATTTTTATCACCCTAAATTAATTCTTACTAAACATATATAGGTACTAACTTTTAATTGTATCTTTTAAGTCCAATCTATTTACCCAACCTTCAACTATTGGTTCAATTAAGTCTTAAGGCTTAATACACATAACCCAAGTACTTAATCAACTTATCTAAATTAATAATCTAATATCATGCTTCTTATTCTCTACTTATAATTAATATATATCTGTTCTCATAAAATAAAAATATCATTGATATACCATCATATGCCCAATGATTAAATGTAAATGCACATAACATGGATGATGAGAAAATGCAGTGCTTACAACTCTCCCTTCCTTAAGAAATTTTGTCCCCGAAATTTTAACAACTCACCAACATTGCAATGGAATAGATGCGGATACTTCATCTCATATGCTCTTCCACTTCCCAAGTTGCTTCTCTTGGTGAATGATGACTCCACTTAATTTTGACCATAGGAATGTCTTTCTTTCTCAATTTCTTAACCCTTCGATCAAGAATTTCTACTCGGCTCTTCCACATATGTCAACTTTTCCGTGATTTCTATCTCCGGCTCCGGAATGATATGACTAGGATCCGATCTATATCGCCTTAACATAGAAACGTGAAAATATCATGAATAGAAGATACTGTAGGTAATGCTAACCTATAAGCCAATGGTCCAACTCTTTCAATAATTTCATAAGGTCCTACATACCTCGGACTCAATTTCCCTTGTTTACCAAACCTTAATATTCCTTTCCATGGTGATACCCATAAGAAAACTTTATCACCCACAATATATTCTATTTCCCTTCGATGCAAATCAGCATAACTCTTTTATGCATCTGTGCTACTTTCAAATTCTTTTTAACTATCTCTATTTTATCCACTGTTTCTTGTACCAATTCTGGACCTTCAAGCTATCTTAAACCTTCAACATCCCAGCATACTGGACTTCTACATTTCCTCCCATACCTTTTCATAAGGAGCCATACCGATACTAGAATGAAAACTATTGTTATCGCAAATTCCATCCTGGTATGTAATCATCCCAGTTTACCCTTGAACTCAAGTGTGCAAGCCCTCATCATATCTTCTAATGTCCGAATAGTTCTTTCCGATTGCCCATCCTGTTTGAGGGATGAAAAGTCAGCACTGAAATGAAGCTTAGTACCATATGCTTTCTGCAAACTCTCCCAGAAACGAGAAGTAAATCTGGGATCCCTATCTAATACAATAGATATAGGCACACCATGCAATCTAACAATCTCGGAAATATACAATTCAAAGCAAGTTTATCAAGTGAATCATTTTGCTTCACAGGTAAGAAATGAGCACATTTAGTAAGTCGATCAACAATTACCCAAATAGCATCATGCTTGTTAAATGTACGCGGCAATCCCATAACAAAATCCATAGTAATCTTATCCCACTTCCACACAGGGTATAGATAAAGAATGAAGTTTACCTGCAGTGCCTCGGTGCTCTCCTTTCACTTGCCGACATGTCAAACACTTACTCACAAATTCTACCACATCCTTCTTCATTGCTCGGCCACCAATAATAAGGCTTCAAATTTTTGTACATTTTGGTACTTCCAGGATGCATTGCATAAGGTGCATAGTGCGCTTCATGCATGATTTCCTTTCTCAAATTTCCTACATCAGGTACACATACACGATTTCTATTCAATAACACACCATCATCTTTCAACACAAATTGTGTATTCTTTCCTTCTTGTACTCTACCCTTCATCCTTTGCAAATAAGAATCTTCACACTGTGCATCTTTAATTTTATCTCCAATCAAAGGCTTTACTTGTAATGTGGCTAACAGATCATCGTCATAAACATAAAACTTCACATCCATAGCTCTAAGTGCAACTAAATATTCTACATTGTAACAAATCATACTTGAAAAATTTTGGAGAGGGGTGAGCATCCAGCTCAGTAAATAAATAATCAACATAATCTATATCACATACACTTAATACAATTTCCACCCAATCACATAACTTTCCATGATATTCATAGTTTAGGTATAAAGTCATACCATTCTACTCAATTCATTACAACCATCATAGAAGAAATACAATTCAACAATTATGGTTAGTTCTCACGGCTTGTGGATCCCCTTTAATGTGCTGCTCCGCCTCATCCTCACATATCACACACGTAAGCTGCTCCGCCTCATCTCACATTATACACTTTTATAGCCTCTCTAGGCTTTAGCCTCCCAAGGCTTTATATATATATATATTTTTTTCACAGGGGAATCCACCATTCACATGCACATATGCACTTAACATCACAATTCAATCATTTTACTTATATCATATTTCAGCAATAACAATTGTTCTACTCAACACCAATCAATTCCATCTCAGTCATTCAAACATAAACAATATTAAGCAAACGCAACCATTTGCGGAACATTTGATTAAATATATGAACATAGCAAATATTAACTATTTACTTACTCAAAATATACTTATTCCTTTAGCATATAAGAACCTCCTTTCTCCACAACTTCCTTTCCAGGCCTTTGAGTACCTGTCAACACATTCATCAATTCACATTTCATGCATATTACAAATATTCATGTAAATGCGAGTTCTAATGCATTACGAGATCATCCCCTCTCTAATTCATAGGTCTAACTCTTCCTCTAAGACTCTCAATTACTGTTTTAATATCCTATAAACATTTCCCATCTAGTTAAATACCAATTTAACTCAAATTAACATCAATAAATTGCATAAAACTAATCTCCAACATTTCTGTTTTCTAGACAGAATTTAGTACCAAGGTATATTTATTTCTGGGTAAAATTGGCTTAATACAAAAATCTCATATTAAATAGACATATCCATTTATGCGTCTAGTTTCATCTCCAAGAAGAATTACTCAATTCCGACTTCTATAGATTTAATTATTTTAAAATTACTGAGCAAGGGTCATACAGCTAGTTGTACCCGAGCAGCAATTTGTTTGCTCAATTTAAGCAACCAAAACGGCAAAAATAGCAAAATCACAAAACTACAAAGTTATAGAGGACTCATTACAATTTCCATAGACACCAATTAAACTTAATTTGGACTTATATAACCCATGTTATGCCTAAAATACAGAACATCAAGGTTGCTGGAATTTTGACAGTTTTCTATCTTAACATACTTAAACTTAAATCAAGCTTAATCTTTATGCAATCATTCAATACTCTACTAATTCATGATAATCAGACCTTTAATTAATCAATGAGAGCATGAAATGAAGTTTTTCCAATTTGTAATCAAGAACCCTAATGACAAATTAATAACACTCAAGTAACAACTTACCAATTTCAGCTTTTGGGTTGCTAATATGCTTAAATCCTTTAGCTTTAGCTTGGCTCCTTCAATAGTTAGCAAAATCCTATCTTAATCTTAAGTTTTTCTAGGTATTCCACTCCTCTCTCTTATTCCAAATTTTGTGTTTTTGGCCATGTACGAATTTTAGAGAAATGAAGAGGTAAAATGAGCTTGCTCATGGTTCCAATTTCCAATATTCCTCTCTTAATGCCACCACCTACTAAACTATTTTTATCACCCTAAATTAATTCTTACTAACCATATATAGGTACTAACTTTTAATTGTATCTTTTAAGTCCAATCTATTTACCCAACCTTCAACTATTGGTTCAATTAAGTCTTAAGGCTTAATACACATAACCCAAGTACTTAATCAACTTATCTAAATTAATAATCTAATATCATGCTTCTTATTCTCTACTTATAATTAATATATATTTGTTCTCATAAAATAAAAATATCATTGATATACCATCATATGCCCAATGATTAAATGTAAATGCACATAACATGGATGATGAGAAAATGCAGGCGTTACAAAAACAATCCCCTCTCTCACCATGAAATGGCATTTTTCCCATTTTAGTACCAAGTTAGCCTCAATACACCTAGCTAACATGCGCTCAAGGTTTGCCAAACAAAGAGAGAAAGAATTACCAAAAACAGAGAAGTCATCCATAAATACCTCCATAGACTCCTCAATCATGTCCTCAAAAATAGCCATCATGCACCGCTGAAATGTAGCCGGTGCATTGCAGAGTCCGAATGGCATCCGTCTATAAGCAAACATCCCATAAAGGCAGGTGAAGGTAGTCTTCTCTTGGTCCTCAGGTGCAATAGGAATCTGAAAGTAACCTGAAAAGCCATCAAGAAAACAATAAAACATGTGACCTGCTAAACGTTCAATCATCTGATCAATAAAAGGAAGAGGGAAATGGTCCTTCCGAGTTGCATCATTAAGCCTACGGTAATCAATGCATACTCGGAAGCCTGTTACCGTCCGAGTCGGGATCGGCTCATCCTTCTCATTCCTTACCACTGTGATGCCTCCCTTCTTGGGTACAACCTGCATAGGACTAACCCACGAACTATCAGAAATGGGATATATTAAACCTGCATCAAGAAGTTTAATTACCTCCTTCTTTACCACTTCTTTCATGTTCGGATTGAGTCATCTTTGAGGCTGAACAACCGGCCTGAAACTGTCCTCCAATGAAATCTTATGAGAGCAGAAACTTGGATTTATGCCCGGGATATCGGCTATATTAAAAGCAAAGGCCTTCTTGTACTTCCTTAGAACTTCCAACAGCATGGCTTGTTCTTCAGGAGTTAGATCGGCTGCTATGATTAATGGTAAGCGCTTCTCTTCATCCAGGAAGGCATAAACCAAGTGGCTCGGTAACTCCTTCAGTTCTAAGACTGGTGGGTCCTCGAATGAAGTCTTTACTTTCTGCACCCCAGACCTGTCAAGAAAAAGATAGGGATCAGTTGACAAGCTCGGCTCAAAAGCCAATAAAACAGCGAGTTGCTCCAACACTTGCTCGTTGGACAACTCCTCCTCATCCCTCGTACTATTGCTACTTGCAAAAGGTCGAACATAAAATTTCTTGCAAATGGGACTCAACCACATCATCAATCACATCAATAGAATATACGATTATCATAGTCCGATCTCATGGAAGTGGCTAGGTCAAAGGTAATGGTCTCATCATCAACTCTAAGCTTAAGCTTTCCATCGCTTACATCGATAACAGCCCTCGATGTAGCTAGGAAAGGCCTACCCAGGATAAGAGGCACAGTGCTCTCACCCTCCATATCCATTACCACAAAATCCACAGGAAAGATAAATTTATCTACCTTTAGAAGTACATCTTCAACAATACCTCTAGGAATTTTAACAGTCCTATCTGCTAACTGAACACTCATCCTAGTAGGCTTAGGTTCATGCAACCCTAATTTGGCAAATAAACTAGTGGGCATTGAGTTAATGCTAGCTCCTAAATTAGCCAATGCACCACTAATTGATAAATCACCAATCATACAAGGGATAGTAAAACTCCCTGGATCTCGCCGCTTGAGTGGCAGTTTGTTCTGGAGAATAACTGAACACTCCTCATTAAGCACCACCTGACCAAGATCCTCCAACTTCCTCTTGTTGCTCAAAATCTCCTTTAAAAACTTGGCGTACTTTGGCATCTGTGAAATTGCCTCAACAAAAGGTAAGTTAATTTTCAGCTGCTTAAATAAGTTAAGAAACTTACTGTATTGCTTGTCCACCTTATCCTGCCTCAACCTTGCAGGATATGGAACCGGGGGCTGATGCTCATGCAGTCTCTTTGCTGTATTCTTTCATTCTCTCATTCTCTACCACCTCAAGGTCTGGTCCTTCCTTAGCTGGCTCGACCTGCATGATTGTATTATCCTTATCAGCTAAAGGCGAAGAACCAATCAATTTCTTACCTGAACGCAAGGTGATAGCCTTGCAATGCTCCCTCGGGTTTGACTCTGTAGTGCTAGGGAGCGATCTTGGAGGTCTCTCTGAAAGCATCTTAGAAATTTGGCCAATTTGAGTCTCCAAGTTCTGAATTGAGGCGTGCTGATTCCTAAGTGCACTATCAGTCTGCTGGAATCTCGTTTCCGTAGACGTCATAAACTTCATCATAAGCTCCTCTAAATTTGACTTCTTTTCTTGTGGAGGAGGAGCTTGTGTAGGCCCAGCTGGTTGTTGCTGTGGCTGTTGATGAAGTCTTTGAAAACCTGGCGGACCCTGGGCATTATTGTTCCTCCAACTGAAATTGGGATGATTGCGCCATCCAGGGTTGTATGTATTGTTTGTAAGGGTTCTTCATCGCCTTGGGGCATTCCCGTATAATCAACTGTTCAACATCGGAAGACATAGCGAATTAGATGGAAAACTAGTAGAAGATGAAGCAAATATACCTCCCGCGATGCGATTTACCTTTGTAATGCGGGCCACCACAAAACTTCATGACCAACGTTATTTGTATGAGCCGGCATCTGAGTTGGTCGATCTTCTTAGCTAGAAGCTCCACTTGGTACCAAGGCTGTAGAGTCCACTTGGTTGACCACTCGCTCTTCTTGGTCGGCTCCTAGAGGATTGCCAACGATAGTTGTTCATGGCCATTTCCTCTATCAAGTTCCGAGCACGCCGGGCGTCTTATTGTTTAGCGCCCCACTGCAGCATCCACCATCGCCTCGTTGCAAGGTTCAACCCATTGTAGAAGGTCAGAACCTGCATCCACACTGGCAATCCGTGATGTGGGCAGCATCTCAAAAGATCCTTAAACCTCTCCCATGCATCGTACATGCTTTCATCATCAAACAGCACAAAAGAAGATATGTCATTTCTCTCAAGGTCTACAATTGAGGTATAGGAAAACAATTGATTAAGTGTGTGTCTTGGAATTGAGTCCAAAAATCGTCTCCTCTCTAAAAGAACTCAAAATTGCCTATATAGTTGATTCGGCATGGCGGTCTAGGTGTGATGATTCAAACAGTGGTGTCCAGTCATGATGATTGACCTAGATCAGCGATCTTGAATCTTGACTCCTTCCAAGCCGTGCCCAAGCCGGTGCTTTGAGCCACCACAGGCCGTCTTTGGAGGCCGTGTGGCTCTGTCGTCTTGAAATGGCACAATTGGGGATAGCCTCTTGGTAATTTAGCACGACCGGAGTCCAGGCCGTGCTCAACCCTCGGGGTGCTAGTTCTCACCCAATTTGATGGATTTTGGTCCGTAATCACACGTATTTCCCTCGATTATTGATGGTGTCCTTCAAAAATGACCTGAAACGAGAAAGGAAACAAAAGACAGGTGATTCTAGCATAAAACGGGATAATCATGCATAAAAATGTAAACAGTCGGGCATGAAAACATGTGTAGTATGATGCTTATCAATCAGTTGTTCCATTTATCTTGAAGGTGTCGCAGATATCTAAGAAGTTGGCGATGTGAGCATTTGGGTCCTTGCTCATCAGCTCCAAATTGTACACTATTTTGCATCATCTGTATCACATTCGGCATTATTTCAAAATTGTTGGCTGCCATAGGTGGTCATAATATACTCGTCTGTGTATCCTCAAGAGAAAGTCTAGCAAACTCGTACATAGTTCTGGTTTCATCCGCAACCCAATTGTTATCCCCCTTCCTTGCTGGTCTATTCAGAGTAGCTTCAAACTCTATCCGCGCCTCCTCTTCTTCTTGCATATGCTTCCTCAATAAATAGAGGGATCGCTCTGATTCAACAAGAGGGTCTATAGTAGTAGCATTAGAGCTTTTGGTCATAAACTACCTGAAATGGATACAAAGCAACCGAAGAACACAAGAATAAATACAATACTAAAGAATAAATAAAAAAATTGAAAGGACAAGGAAAATAGAAATAGCTAGATTAACAAAAAAAACACAAATTCAATCTAGTTCACATAAAAATTTCCCCAGCAACAGCGCCAAAAACTTAATGGGCTATTTGTGTAGCTAAAATCTAAGGCAGTGAACCTATCGATGCAGACTAGCACAACTGGTAAGTATCAAGGTCGTATTCTCGGGAAAGGGTGATCCTAGACCTACTGCAGCATTGATGTGCGTAAAATACACACATTTAAATGGGGTTTTTAAGGTTGATTTTATGTACATTTGGATGTGAATTGGTCCCAACACTCACCCTATGCGTCTATTTGTGTGCATTAGGTCCAAAAGAAGTCAAAGAATGATAAAGGGAAGAATTGGACGTCAAAGTTGCCGAAACAAGTCAAGTTAGCGCATGAGGAAGCTGAACACGGTCGTGTTGGTTTTAACACTTGCCGTGTTCCCAACACGGGCACCAAAATGGGCTGTGTTGGGTGCATTTGACAACAGGAAAAAGAAGCGTTAAGGAGCACGACCATAGAGAGTAACACGGCCATCAGCACGAGGCCGTGATCCCAACACGCCCACCAATACCAGGCCGTGTTCCTAACACAGGCATCAACACGGCCATGTTTGCGGCAGCTGGACAAATTAATTTAAAAGAAATGAAAGAGGAAAATGCTATCCAAGTAGGGTTAGGACATCTCAAACTCATTTTTTCCCTCTCTAAGGGTTTTTTGAGCTGGAACTAAGGAAAAAGGAGACTTGGACCAAGGTTTCAATTGGATTCTCTTCGAAGATTGAAGATTGGCGAGGATTGTTGATTGGTTTCAATCCGAGTAAGAGGAATAAGAATCGATCCAAGATTGGGCAAGAGGAATTGGAGCTATTTACTCTCATCCAAGGGTGTATTCGGGTTTCTCTACTTTTAGTCATTTTTGTAATTAAAATCTTGTGGGTTTTGATAATGAACATGATTAGCTAAACTTGTTAACCCATTGGGGTTCTTTATCTAGGGATTTTTTGTACTTAACTTTTGAATTGAATGTATTTATTGTCAATATTGGTTTGCAATTGAAATGCTTATTGATTTGTTCTTCATATCTTGTTGAATGATTTTTGAAATTTGAATGTTCTTGAGAAAGATGTTTAGATTTGAATTGTCCTTTGCAACCTAGAATAGAATTCGCCTAGAGATAGGGTGTTCGTTCTATCGGATTGAGAATTAACAACTCTCAATAGTGTTAAATGGTACATAATGCTAATTTGGATAATTAGAGTTTGGAAGAGATTTCAACCTAATTAATCTAAGTTAAGATGTTAGTGTCCTTGAGAAAGGCATTAATTGTGTAGAGATTTTCCCACGAAAATTGAATTCAATCAATCAATTCCATCTTTAGTTTCCAATCCCTAGAGACAAGAATTCCCAAGGGGTTATTCCTTTACTTGAATTAATCCTTCCCTAGTAGCCGTAGTTAGACAACAATTAGACTAGTTATTAGTTAATTTAGGAATTATTCATCAACGCCATTTTTAAGATTAGATAACAGAGAAGATTGAGTAGGTTTAGGTGTTCTTTGGGGAATACGACACTTGGTACTCGCCGTTAGCTATACTCCACCGAGAGGTCGCTGCCTTAGGTCGTAGTCTTGCTTGACTTAGCAACCATCAAGTTTTTGGCGCCATTGCCGGGGAAACAGTTTTCTGTGAACTAAATTGAAATTTTGATATTTGTTAGTCTAGTCATTTCTCTTTTTGTTTATAGTTTGTTTTCTGTGTATAGTTTTTATTCTTATTTTATTTGTTGGTGTTGTTGTTCTTTGTTGTGCTCAGGTAGTTTATGACCAGGAGCGCTAATCTTGATCTTACAGAGCCTTTACCTCAACCCGAGCGCTCTCTTAGATTGCTACGGAGGTGTTTGTAGATAGTAAAGGAGGAGATTGGAGCAAAGATTCCTGTTCTTGGACCTAGTGAGATGGAGAACCATAATGCAAATGTAGGTGATAATGATAGGACCATATACGAGTTTACTAGGCCCTCTCTAGCAGGGACGCAAACTGGGATAGTGAGGCCTCCCATGGCGGCCAATAATTTTAAAATAAAGCCGAATGTGATCCAGATGATCCAGAATATGGTGCATTTTGGAGGATTGGCGAGCGAAGATCCGAACAAGCATATCGCCAACTTCTTGGAGATATATGATACCTTTAAGATCAATGGAATAACCAATGATGCAATACGGTTGAGGCTGTTTCCTTTTTCTTTGAGGGATAGAGCAAAAAGATGGCTGCAATCCTTGCCACCGAAAACGATCACTACCTGGACTTTTTTGGTTGAAAAATTTTTGAATAAGTATTTTCCTCTTGCTAAGACTGCTCAAATGCGAAATAACATATCTTCCTTTGTGTAGGGTGAAAGAGAATCAATGTACGAAGCTTGGGAGCGCTTCAAGGACTTGTTAAGGTATTGCCCACACTATGGTCTTCCTCTCTGGATGCAAGTGTAGACATTCTATAGTGGCATGAATACGGCCACTAGACAAATGGTAGATGCAGCTGCAAGGGGAGCTATCAATAGCAAAACACATGAGCAAGCCCAGGATTTGATAGAAGAGATGGCCACCAACACTTATTAGTGGCAAACTCCACGGGCTAGAGGTCCAAAGCCCGCTGTATATCGAGCTGAGGCAGATCCTACAGCAGCCTTGGCGGCACAAGTAGAGCTACTTTCTAAAAAGATAGAACAACTTCAGATGCCGGTCCAAGCAGCTCAGCCCGGATGTGAATTTTGTGGTGGACCGCATTACATCACCAATTGTAATGCAGGAGGTATGTTTGCATCTTCTATGCCTACTAATGTTTCTAACGTTGAGCATGTTGATTATGTAGGTAGGCAGCAGAATGATCCCTACAGTAGTATATACAACCTAGGGTGGAGGAATCATCCTAATTTTGGATGGAGGAATTCCAATAACCAAGGTCCATCAGGATATCAGAGGTTGCATCAGCAGCAACCTATGCATTCTGTTCCCCATCAACTAGGAGGTAGTCAAGAGAAGAAGCCTAGCTTGGAAGAGTTGATGACGAAGTTCATTGCAACTTCAGAGAACAAATTTCAACAAACGGACACTGCCATTCAGAATCAACAAGGTTCAATTTAGAACTTGGAAACTCAAATTGGGCAGTTTTCTAGGACGATGGCTGAGAGGCAGCCGGGCACGCTTCCAAGTAACACAGAGTCTAATCTAAGTAAGCATGCCAAAGCAATTACTTTGAGATCAGGTAAGGAACTTCCTAGTCCATCTATGCCTTTTACTAATGATGATTCTGATATGCAGGTGGATGAGTCGAAAAAGGAAGACAAGCTTGAGGAAGAAGGAAAGGAAGCATTTGAAGAGAAGGAGGATTCGAAGAAGATCCCCTTGAGGCCATACCAACCTCCCATTCCATGTCCTATAAAACTCAAACTGGATAAAGTTGATCAGCAATTTGGTAAGTTTTTAGATCTTTTTAAACAATTGCAGATTAACTTGCCTTTTGTTGAAGCTATTTTGCAGATGGCAAAGTATGCGAAGTTTTTAAAGGAGATTCTAAGCAACAATAGGAAGTTAGAGGATTTGGGATTGGTGACCTTGAATGCAGAATGCTTAGTAGTGTTTCAGAGCAAGATTCCAGTCAAACGATGTGACCTAGGGAGTTTTACCATACCTTATTTGATTGGGGATAAATTGAAATTGCTGGCATTAGCTGATTTGGGAGCTAGCATCAATTTGATGCCTAGCTCATTGTTTGAGGAGTTAGGATTAAGCACTTCTAAGCTAACTCCTACTAGGATGAGTATATAACTAGCAGATAGAACTGTTAAGTACCTGAAAGGGATTATAAAGGATGTGCTAGTTAAAGTTCACAAATTTATATTTCCTGTGGATTTTGTTGTCATGGATATGAATGGTGAGAGTGATGTTCCATTGATCCTAGGTAGACCTTTTTTAGCTACATCTAGAGCTTTGATAGATGTTAGTAGCGGAAAGCTGGAACTTAGGGTAGATGATGAGAGCATTACGTTTGATTTGACTAAATCCTTAAGATACACATATGAGCACGATGGTACTATGTGATCGATTGATTTTATTGATGATATTGTGGAGTCTCAACTGCAGGAAATGATGATTGATGATCTTTGGCAAGTGGCAATGCAAGAAAATGAGGATAATTTGTCCAATGAACAAGTGTTGGAGCAGCTAGAGCACTTATTAGCTACTGATTTTAATGATGAAAAGACTGATGGTTTTGTCGATCTTGAAAGGTCAAGAGTAAAGAAGCTGAAGCCTTCTTTGGAGGAGCCGCCCGTTCTTGAGTTGAAAGAGTTGCCAGCGCACTTAATGTATGCCTACATAGATGAAATAAAGCGCTTACCGGTCATTATTTCCGCTCATCTCAAACCTGAGGAGAGGGAGATGGTGTTGTGTATTTTGAGAAAGTATGCAAAGGCATTTGCGTATAAGAAAACTGACATACCATGGATAAACCCGAGTTACTGCCTTCACAAGATTTTAATGGAGGATGAGTTGAAACCGGTGGTGCAGCCACAAAGGCAGTTGAACCCTCATATGAAGGAGGTGGTTGAAAAGGAGGTAATTAAACTTCTTGATGCAGGTTTAATTTATCCTATTTCTGACAGTTCTTGGGTGAGTCTTGTGTAGGTGGTTCCCAAGAAAGGGGGCATGACTGTGGTGAAAAACGAAAAGGAGGAGCTGATTTCTACACGAACGGTAATGGGCTTTCGGGTTTGCATAGACTACCGACGCTTGAATGACGCAACCCGAAAGGACCACTTTCCCCTTCCTTTTATTGATCAAATGCTTTAGAGGCTTTCAGGCCATAAGTATTATTGTTTCCTTGACAGTTTTTCTGGTTACTATCAGATTCCCATAGCACCAGACGACCAAGAGAAGACGACATTCACTTATCCTTATGGCACTTTTGCCTATAGGAGGATGTCGTTTGGCTTGTGTAATGCGCCTGCGACCTTTCAGCGGTGTATGATGGCCATTTTCCATGACATGATAGAGGAGTCGATGGAGGTCTTCATGGATGACTTCTTTGTATTCGGTAACTCTTTTTCCCATTGTTTGCATAATTTGGAAAGGATGTTATCTAGGTGTGTTGAAGCTAACCTTGTGTTGAATTGGGAAAAATGTCATTTTATGGTCCAAGAGGGTATAGTGTTAGGACATAAAATGTCAAATGCAGGGATGGAAGTAGATAGAGCTAAAGTGGAAGTTATAAGTAAGCTACCTCCCCCTACTTCGGTTAGGGCTGTTAGAAGTTTCTTTGGGCATGCAGGGTTTTATAGAAGGTTCATTAAGGACTTTTCTAAGATTGCTAGGGCTTTAACTCAATTGCTAGTAAAAGATGTGCCTTTTGTGTTTGATGATGGTTGTTTAGCAGCTTTTGAGTTATTAAAGAAAAAACTAACCACGGCTCCCATCATGGTTTCTCCTGATTAGGAGCTGCCCTTTGAGCTTATGTGCGATGTTAGTGATTTTGCAGTTAGAGCTGTTTTAGGCCAGCACAGGGAGAAGAAGCTCCAACCTATTTATTATGCTAGCAAGACGCTTACGGATGCCCAAGAACACTATACCACCACAGAGAAGGAGCTCCTGACTGTCGTGTTCGCCTTTGATAAATTTCGTTCTTACCTTGTGCTGTCAAAGACAATCGTTTACACGGATCATTCTGCTTTAAGGTATTTATTTTCAAAGCATGATTCTAACCCTAGCTTGATTCGTTGGGTTCTTTTATTGCAGGATTTGACTTGGAAATTAAGGACAAACGAAGAGCTGAAAATCTTGCAGCAAACCATCTTTCTCGATTAGAGAACCCGCACTTAGAGGAGCTTAATGAGCAAGAGATCGATGACTTCTTTTTGGATGAGCACTTATGCTCAATGCAGGTAACTCATGCTATTCCTTAGTTTTCTGATTATGCTAATTATTTGGCTGCAAGGGTACTTCCAAAGGGTATGACGAGCCAGCAAAAGAAGAAATTTTTTGCTGACTTGAAGTACTACATTTGGGACGACCCCTTCTTGTTTAGGATTTGTGCATATCAAATTATCAGGAGGTGTGTATATGGGGAGGAGGTCATTCAAATTCTCAAGCATTGTCATGAGGGACTGATTGGTGGATACCAAGCCGCATACCATACAGCCAAGAAGGTTTTAGATGCTGGTTTTTATTGGCCGACTATCTTCCAGGATGCACGAGCATATGTCTAGGTTTGTGATGCATGCCAACGGTCAAGTAACATTTCTGCCCGAGATGAAATGCCCCAACATAGTATACAAGCATTGGAAATTTTTGATGTTTGGGGCATTGACTTTATAGGTCCTTTTCCTTCTTCGTATGGATGCAAGTATATATTGGTGGCTGTTGAATATTTTTTCTAAATGGCCTGAGGCACAAGCCTTGCCTACTAATAATGATAGGGTAGTTGTAAGATTCCTTAAGAAACTATTCTTTAGGTTTGGAACACCTCGAGCATTAATTAGTGATAGGGGAACCCATTTCTGTAATTCTCAACTTGAAAAAGTGCTTAAAAGATATGGAGTATCTCAACAATTCTCCACGGCCTATCACCCACAAATGAGTGGGCAAGTAGAGTTTACTAATAGGGGGCTTAAGCACATTTTAGAGAAGACTGTAGAAGCCAGTAGGAAAGATTGGGCTACAAAGCTAGATAATGCTTTATGGGCATTTAGAACTGCCTATAGGACTTCTATAGGGTTCACTCCCTTTAGGCTTGTGTATGGGAAAGGTTGCCATTTACCTGTTGAGCTAGAACATAAAGCGTTATGGGCACTTAAATCTTGTAACTTTGATTTAGATAGCGCAGGTAGACAAAGGCAGTGGCAACTAAATGAACTAGAGGAGTGGCGTCAACAAGCTTATGAAAATTTGACAATCTATAAGGCGAAGACCAAACAGTGGCATGACAAGCGATTGAAAGGTTTGAATGAGTTTAACGTAGGAGATAGTGTGTTGTTATTTAAATCTCGTCTCCATTTATTTCCAAGAAAGTCAAGAGTCATTTGGTCGGGGCCATTTACAGAGACGCAAGTCTTCCCTTATGGTGCGGTTGAATTGCATCATCCGGAAAAGGGAAATTTCAAGGTTAATGGGCAGAGGTTGAAGCATTATCTTGGAGGGTCACTGGATGTGGAGGAGCGTGTGAATTTGGCGCTCCATTTCTGATTTGAAAAGGATTGAAGTCCAGCTTATGACTTTAAAGAAGCTTGTTTCTTTCAATTTCGTTTTAATTCTTTAGTTTTTCCATGTCTGGTATTGATTTGGTTTGAATTATGTGTGAACTTAGTTTGATTAGGTTTTACAGTTTGTTTTTGTTAAGTTTTATGTATGTTGAGTGTATGAGTTAAGGACTTATTAGTTGTGCAGGTGAGAAAGATTGAGAAAGTGATGAAAAATCTCAAGTTTTGCAGTTTTTGAAGCCCAACACAGGCGTGTCCAAGGCCGTGTTGGTAACACGGCCAGTTATGCTGATCGTGTTAATCAGCACGGACCGTGTTCTATTTGCAAAAAAACAAATTTTAAGGGGACACGTTGACAGAAGGTAACACGGCCAGTTATGCCAGACCGTATTGGCAACATGGCCCCGTGTTGTTTCAACACGGACCATGTTCAATTTGAGGAAATTAAATTAAAGAGGGACGCGTGCACAAAAGGTAACACGGGCATTTATGCCAAATCGTGTTGCCTCAACACGGGCGTTTTCATCAAACTGGTAAGTTAGCACGTTTAAGTTCATTCAACATGGCCCGATATCCAGACCGTGTTCAAGAACACGACCCCGTGTTGATCAACACAGGTGTGTTCCGGTCATTGTCTATATAAACGAATTCATTTTTTGAAGAACACGGCTCCGTGTCGATCAACACGAGCGTGTTCCGGTCATTTTCTATATAAATGAGTTGATTTTTAAAGGACCAAATTTTGGCCAATTCTCTAAACTTTCTTTCTTCTCTTTTATACTCATTTTGAAGGTTTTGGATAGTGCACATTTCAAGTACGTACCCTCCATCTTCATCTTCCATTCTCTTTTTAGATTTTGGTTTTAGTTTGAATTTGTGTTTTTGTGTGTTTGAATGTTTTTGTGTTTGTGTGATTTTGGTTTTGAATTTTGTTTTTGTTATTTAGATATTTCGATTCAAAAAAGTTAAGGATTAGAAACTTCATAGATATGAAAGAGTACACAATAATGATGTATTTGGTGAATCAAATACCATGCTCTAATAAATAAAAAATTCTCATTAGTTGATAATATTGGTTGATAACTTTGTGAAAGATTCCTGTGAAAGGTTTCATCAACTCCTAATTCATGTCGAGTAGACCTTATTGTTGTGATGTGGATTGAACTTTCTTTGCAGGGCATTGAACGGTTTAACTTTATCGAGTTAAATCATTCGGTTTATCCATTTTATGTCGTTATGCTGCCAAAATTTCGTTGATCCTTAGCACTAAAAAATTTATTTTTCGGGTACCATGTCTACTAGACGAGGATCAGGAGTTTACAAGAGGAGGCAGACCTCTCGATCCTTCAGGCACTGCACCGACTAGTTCAGGTCCAGTTAGACCACCGCAGTGCCATAGATTCCTACTTTTCCACGGGCAGTCCACCTTCGAGCAGAGATACCAGTCGATGAGGCACAAAGATTTGGGAAAGGGGCGTAGCATAGACTGGCCAGCACTAGAGACAGTCGGAATTGCAGCTGCAGTCCGCCGATACCTTGAGAAGCCCCGGTTTCAGCGTTTCTTTGAAATAGTTGAGCCAACATATAAGGAGTTGACTGTGAAGTTTGCTAGCACTTTCTTTCTGTAGATCCAGTTGCGGGACTTTCAGCAACTGGACGCTATTAGTTTCAGACTAGCAGAGCAAACTTTCACGATGAGTGTACAGCAGTTTGGGGTACACTTAGGTTTGTGGACTAACGAGGATGTAGCTGGGGAGGTATATAGTCACTGCATACACACGCCTGGTGTGTCATACCCGTAGATGTGGGCTGAGATTTCTGATGAAGCTGAGGGGTACAATGCTAGCTAGTCCAAGGCATCTAACTTGCCTGACGGACTGTGGTACTTGCATGTATTGCTGACTAGGACCATCACTGGCAGGGGAGACAGCTGTGGTGTAGTGACCTAGCCGGACCTGTTTATACTCTACAGCATGCACCAGTGCCAGTCAGTCGACATGGGATACTTGTTGGCCAGACAGATCAGTGCCTTCTGCAACAACTCAAAGAAGGTATTTTTCTGTTTTGGGACTTACATTTCTCGGCTGGCTAGGGGTTTTGGAGGAGGCAATACCACATGTGACAGAGCTGGGGGTGATGGACACTTTGGGACTTCCCCAGTTGATTAGTATGGGGATGGTGACTCGTAGGGAGGGCCCGCTAGGACCAGAGTATAGAATGAGGAGTGCTCTCTTGGCAGCACGCAGAGAGGAGCGACCTGCCCCACGAGCCCCTAGTACACAAGATGTTCCACCTCCTTCTTCTGATATTCTAGAGTCTTCCTCCAGATCGTCTACTTCATCTCCTTCTAGGTCTTCTTCAGCTATTCTAGGAGTCTCCCCAATTGAGTTTATAGAGCTGCAGCTTAGAGTGCAGAGGTTGGCAGAGGAGCAGCAGCAGCACTTCATTCGACAAGAGGCTTTTCAGCAGGACCTTTTACAGCGTCAGGCTGAGTTTTATAGCCAGATGATGGCTCAATTTGAGAGGCAGAGGGCTATGCTTCAGGCTCTGATTGAGCAGGGAGGTAGGTTAGAGGCCTCTGTGGCCCCTGATATTTTTGATGATATTTTTGCTGCAGATTATGCCCCTGCCAGTCCACGGAGCCGGGTTACAGTACAAAGCCATTTTGACATCCCTCTAGCGGATGATCCAGCTGACCCTTCTTTTCCGACTGACCATCCTTCAAAGCAGCCTGACGAGCCTCCTACTGACGTTGTTCCTATTTACCCACCAGCTCCTGCAGGTGACACTACTTCCCACCCTCAGCGAGCGGCCACTCCTCCACCACAGACCAGCCAACGCCCTGATATCCTTGATGATGCACTTATTTTCTCTCCAGAGCCATAGTAGGGGCAGTATTAGTTTTTTTCTTCCTTTTTCATTTCTTATATTGTTTTTTTTGGACACTAAGGACAATGTGTCCTTCAAGTGTGGGGTGGGTGATAGTTATATACACTTGTTTTCTTGTATTTTGTTTATCTTTTAGCTTTATTTATCTTGTGTGTTCTTTATTTATCTTGTGTGTTTATTATTTTGTTTTTATTGTTCTTGTATATAAAATTTGGATCATTTTCTAGTGTATATATCCCATTTTATTTATCCCATCTCAGTTATTTATTTATTCTTTGTGCAATTTTTTGTAAAATTTTGAAAATTTTTCACTTTCTTTGCTTTTGAAATCCTGTTTATATCCATGTGATCGGGTAAAACCGATAGTGTTGAGTCTTGCGAAAGAATGTAAGTTATATAGTTTGAGTTTTGCACTAAGTTGCTTTGGTTTATTTAATTTTATTTTGATGATTTTTGTTTGGAACCTACTTAAAAAGCACACTTGTGAGAAATTGAGCCTCAATTGTAAGCATACACTTTATATGCTTTTATTTATTTCTTGTTGAGAGTGCCAATTACTGTCTTTACTTTTAGAACTTTCTCGGTAATGCTTATGAGGGCCACAAAGAGAGTTTAACACTTTGGTATGACAGAGGCACTTAGGTTTTTCATTCTAGCCAAATAGCCTTCATTCGTTTATTGATTCAGTAGATAACCCCTTCTTTCATCATTTCTATCATATTTCATTACCACTTAGTTTTATTCTGCTTTGGGTTATGATTTTGCATATGAGTTGTTTTTTTTATTAGGAATTCTTGTTTTGGAAATAGCGTTGGAAGCTTGTAGCAGATTCCATCAATCTAAAAGAAATTCACTGTATTATGTGAATGTTTCTTCCCTTATATATTCAAAAAAAATAATAATAATAATAAGAAGAAGAATACGAGGGAATGGTAATGAAAAAAAAAAAGAAAGTAAGTGAGCTAATTGCTTAATTGCTTTTAGGAGTTTACATTTTGACTTGATTCCTATTTTCCACCTTGGACTACGGTTCATTGTTTATCCATTGTGATTATTGTGACTTGTGTGTAGGTCATTTATCTCATTGTAGAACACCATAGGTTCAATTCTTACCAAATTTACCTACCCCTACCTAATCCCCATTACAACCCTTATAAAGACCTCTTGACATGGTTGTTGACTCTCCATAAGTGGTAGGAGTAGGATTTAAGAGCAAGCATATAGTAAGTAAGGCAGTATCTGATGCATTGAGCGATTAAACACTACCCTTTAAACATTTTGAGTGATTTAGAGTGAATCTTGTGAGGAGTTGGTTCTGAATAATTTTGTTGAGATAGTATTTTGTGAATCATTGGCATCTTGGTTGTGATACTTGAATTGATTGCTTCGTTTCTTTTTGTTTGACTTACGCTTGTTAAGGATATGTGCAGGGGCTCTCTAGCTTGTCTATCGGTTTAAGTGTTATTCCTTAGTGGTTTATTTTCCTTATTTTACTTTTGATTGCTTAAGGACAAGCAATGAGCTAAGTGTGGGGTGATTTGATGTGCATAAAATGCACACATCTAAATGGGGTTTTTAAGGTTGATTTTATGTACATTTGGATGTGAATTGGTCCCAAAACTCACCCTATGCGTCTATTTGTGTGCATTAGGTCCAAAAGAAGTCAAAGAATGATAAAGGGAAGAATTGGAGCAGAATTGGATGTCAAAGTTGCCGAAACAAGTCAAGTTAGCGCATGAGGAAGCTGAACACGGCCATGTTGGTTTTAACACTTGCTGTGTTCCCAACACGGGCACCAAAACAGGCTGTGTTGGGTGCATTTGACAACAGGAAAAAGAAGCGTTAAGGAGCACTACCACAAAGAGCAATACGGCCATCAGCATGGGGCCGTGTTCCCAACACGCCCACCAACACCAGGCCGTATTCCTAACACGGGCATCAACATGGCCATGTTCGATGTGCGTAAAATACACACATCTAAATGGGGTTTTTAAGATTGATTTTATGGACATTTAGATGTGAATTGGTCTCAACACTCACCCTATACGTATGTTTGTGTGCATTAGGTCCAAAAGAGGTCAAAGGATGATAAAGGAAAGAATTGGAGCATAATTGGATGTCAAAGCTGCCGAAATGAGCTAAGTATGCCCATGAAGAAGGTTAACACGGCTGTATTGGATTCAACACTGACTGTGTTACCAACACTACCACCAGCACGGCCATGTTGAATGCGTCAAACATGAAAGAAAAAGAAGCTTTTAGGGAGCACGGCCATAGAGAGTAACACGGCTAGGAACACAGCCTGTGTCCCCAACACGGACAGGTACACGGCTGTGTTGGAGGCGACAGGGGTTATTAATTAAAAGAACGAAGAGAGGAAAGGGAGGAGGCGGCTAGGGGTAGAACGTACCAAACCCTAATTTTTCTCTCTCAAAGGGTTTTCTGAGCTGGAACCAAGGGAAAAGGATACTTGGATCAAGGTTTCAATCGGATTCCCTTCAAAGATTGAAGATCGGGCAAGGTTCATTGATTGGTTTTCAAATCGAGCAAGAGGAACAAGAATCGATTCAATTTGAGCAAGAGGAATTGGGGCTGTTTACTCTCATCCAATAGTGTAATCGGGTTTTCTCTACCTTTGCTTATTGTTGTAATTGAATTCTTGTGTATTTTGAGAATGAACATGATTAGCTAGATTGATTAAATCCATTGGGATTTCTTTACTATGTTGGCTTAATATTATATTGTTGGATTGTTTAGGATAATTTTGTATTCTTCTTGCTTTCAGTATTAATAAGATAATGCATTATTCATGACACATTGTGAATTGTGATGTTTAGATTGCTTTATGAGATTGAGAAATCCGTTTGGCAATTGGAATTTTGAATAGCAAGAACTGGTTAATAATCGCTTAGAGATAAGGATAATTAACTAGCCGGATTAAGAATTAACAAAGCTTAATAGAGGCGGATTAAAGCTTAATGCTAATTTAAGAATCAATTGTTAGGAAGAGATTCCAACTTTAGTTTATTAGGTTTAGGAATTTGGTTATCTCGAGAGAGAAACCGAATTCGGTTAAAAATTTGTCCACGGGTAGCATAATTAGACTCACCGATCCTTTATCTTTTGTTTGGTTGCCAATTAGTTTAGATTCCCTTTGGGTTTGTCTTCTTGCCTTGATTATCTCATTTATCAATTACTCCTGCATCTCCCTTAGAACTTAGCTTGTAGCTGTTAGTTAGTTTAGGAATTATTTATCGCTAATTGTAGGTTAATATAACAAAGAACAAAGGAGTAACTCTAGGCTTTCACTTTCCTGAGGAATACGACCTTGATACTCGCCATTAGTGCTAGACTGCATCGATAGGTACACTGCCTTAGATTGTAGCTAACACGAGTTTAGCGCATCAACAGCCATGTTCGCGGCAGCTGGACAAATTAATTTAAAAGAAAGAAAAGAGGAAAATTTGATCCAAGTAAGGTTAGGACGTCCCAAACTCATTCCTTTCTCTCTCTCTAAGGGTTTTTTGAGCTGGAACTAAAGAAAAATGAGACTTGGACCAAGGTTTCAATTGGATTCTCTTTGAAGATTGAAGATTGGCGAGGATCGTTGATTGGTTTCAATCCAAGCAAGAGGAATAAGAATCGATCCAAGATTGGGCAAGAGGAATTGGAGCTGTTTACTCTCATCCAAGGGTGTATTCAGGTTTCTCTACCTTTACTCATTTTTGTAATTAAAATCTTATGGGTTTTGATAATGAACATGATTAGCTAAACTTATTAACCCATTGGGGTTCTTTATCTAGGGACTTTTTATACTTAACTCTCGAATTGAATGTATTGATTGTCAATATTGGTTTGTAATGGAAATGCTTATTGATTTGTTCTTCATATCTTGTTGAATGATTTTTGAAATTTGAATGTTATTGAGAAAGACATTTAGGTTTGGATTGTCCTTTGCAACCTAGAATTGAATTCGCCTAGAGATAGGGTGTTCGTTCTACCGGATTGAGAATTAACAACTCTCAATAGTGTTAAATGGTACATAATGCTAATTTGGATAATTAGAGTTAGGAAGAGATTTCAACCTAATTAATCTAAGTTAAGATGTTAGTGTCCTTGAGAAAGGCGTTAATTGTGTAGAGATTTTCCCACTGAAATTGAATTCAATCAATCAATTCCATCTTTATTTTCCATTCACTAGAGACAAGAATTCCCAAGAGGTTATTCCTTTACTTGAATTAATCCTTTCCTACTAGCGGTAGTTAGAAAATAATTAGAGTAGCTATTAGTTAATTTAGGAATTATTCATCAACGCCATTTTTAAGATTAGATAACAGAGAAGATTGAGTAGGTTTAGGTTCACACGTTCTTTGGGGAATATGACACTTGGTACTCGCTGTTAGCTATACTCCACCGATAGGTACACTGCCTTAGGTCGTAGTCTTGCTTGACTTAGCAACCTCAAGTTTTCAACGGGTCTTATGTTATCTAACCTAAACAAAATCAATGAAGTATTATGCTATGATTAAATATGAACAAACGATTAACTAAGTGTCAAATAATCTGAAAGGATTTAGGAAAACACTCGAAGGAAAAAGCAAACCCTAGGGCACCTAAGCTAGTTGGATTTTAGTAAAGATAGAGATTATATTGATTACCAATTGTAATTACCCATGGACAAAATCTTAACTGAATTCGGTCTCCCTCTCGAGATAACCGAATTCCTAAACCTAATAACCTAGAGTTGGAATCTCTTCCTAACGATCGATTATCCAATTAGCATTAAGGTTTAACCCGCCTCTATTAAGCTTCGTTAATTTTTAATCTGGCTAGTCAATTACCCTTATCTCTAAGTGATTATTAACCAGTTATTGCTATTCAAATTTCCAATTACTAAATGAATTTCTCAATTACATGAAGCAATCTGAATACCACAACTCACAATGTCTCATGAATAAAGTGATTTCTCATTAATAATGAAAGCAAGAAGAGACAAGCATTGATAATCAAAATCTCATAAACATTAAAATCAATCCAACAACATAGGAACCCCAAATAGGTTTGACAAATTTAGTTACTCATACTAATAAGCAAAACAAAGTAAAGAAGAGATTCAGAAAAGTAAATTGAAGGCATGTACACCCTTCTTCTTCAAGTTGAATGAAAAACCCTAAATTCCCAATTCAGAATAGTAAAACCTAATTTGCCTCTTGAATGCTCCCAAATCTTGTATTGATCTTCAATTTAATGTTAAAATAATTGTAATCTTCCTTCAATAGATGAAATGATCTTCTAAGGTCGAGTATTGATGTTTGGAATAAGATGGTTTAAGCTTGTATATGTGAAATCAAGTCAGAAAATCAAACCTTAATTCAGCAAATCATTTTTGCCTATATAATTCTTTCAAGACGGTAGTCAAGCCCGCGGCCGATCAAGACGGGTGGAGTCCAGTCATGCCGGACCTCCGCGACTGCAACTCGCGACTTCTTCCAAGCTGTAGTGGCTTCGGAAATCGTGCCAAAATGGCACTCTTAAAAGGAAACTATTTGATGGTTCAACACGGTCGAAGTCCAGGCCGTGCTCAACCTTGGAGTGCTATTCCTTGCTCAATTTGATGGATTTTGATCCGTAATTGTGCGTATTTCCCTCAATTATTGATAATGTCCCTCGATGATGACCTGAAACGTGAAAGGAACCAAAACACAGGTGATTCTGGCATAAAACGAGATAACTATGCACAAAAATGTAAACAATTGGGCATGTAATTATGTATAAAATGATGCATATCAAATCTCACAATGTAATTCAACCCTTTCATTGTACTTTTATCCCAATTGATTCATAGAGCATGGATGCAAGTGTCAACTTTATAATTGAATCAATCATATTTGTTCTTGATTATTACATATAACATCTTGAATAAGATCTATGAAACATTTTTCATAATCTTCATTCAGAAACATTGGCCAAAGATTTTCATGTTAAAGTATATCAAGAATTATTAGGATAACGTCCTATAACATATTACCTTCGACACTGGATTCTTTATTGATAACTTATTATCTTCTTATAACTCTTAGTATACTTAATGACTATTCCTTTAGTGCTCCATGGATAGGAGAACATAAGATAGTATCAAGGTATAGTAATCCTCATATAAGATAATATATTATTATCTCAAGTCTAAGGATCACGTCTTACATGATTGTCACAAGAGTTTTATCCATAGACACTTGTGATAAATTCCATATGGATTACTCAGTAGGTGTTGGGAATTGAAATTAATTTACGGGAAGGTGCAACGGAAGAAACTTAAAATTTTACTTAATTCCCATCAAGGACCTCATTGGTTTAGATAGTCATAACATCAAAAATAAGCAAAAGATGGAGAAGGCTTATAAAGTCTATGTGCTGCCTATTCCAAGGAGTGCTTCTTGCTTTATTGATTCTTGATTCTTCAAGGATGATTAATGCACTTTAAAGCTACTCAAATGACCAGCCTCTAATGGTAATCCACATTAGCATCAAATTTGGAATCTTCTATGAATAATCCTTTAAAAGAGAGAGAGTGAAGATGATGAGGAGTGAATGCCAGTTCCAAGCCAGGTTGAACCTTAATTAATCTAATTAATTAAGTGTTGATGGCATCATTCTCCTTCACATATACATGCACACCCTAGCCATCCATCGTACTCCATATATATATATATATATATATATATATATATAAATGGGATTTAACCTAGTCTTATAACAAGCAAGGCCTTACTCTGAAGTTGGGCCTTAATTGGGCTTGTTTAGACTAAGTTAACTTAATTAATACATAAGCATATTTATAGGGCCCTTATAGCTAAATATTATAGCCTAATATGTATTAAACTAATTAACTTTTATTAGGACCAATGTATATAAGCTTAAGCCCAATCTTAAGCATCATTTTAGTCTCAACTTTAAGCCCATTTTTGTGTGACCCAAAAGGTTCCTAACATGTTGGCAATGAATTTTGAATTATGAATTAACCCTTTTAATTTAATGTTAATTCTCTAATTAACTTAATTCATATTTCAGAGATTAAGAATGGCATTTAGCAATGCATCATGACCATCCAAATGTGGGGAAGGATTAAAGTGCTTTAATCAACCTTTACAGTAAATAATCTCACAATGTAATTTGATCCTTTCATTGTACTTTTATCCCAATTGATTCATAGAGCATGGACGCAAGTGTTAACTCTATAATTGAATCAATCATATTTGTTCTTCATAATTGCATATAATATCTTGAATAAGATCTACAAAACACTTTTTATATTCTTCATTCAAACAACCTTAGCCAAGGATTTTCATATTAAAGCATATCAAGAATCATTAGGATAAGGTCCCATATGAATTCTTTATTGATAACTTATTATCTTCATATGACTCTTACTATACCCAATGACTATCCCTTGAGCGCTCCATGGATAGAAGAACATAAGAAAGTATACTCATATAAGATAATATGTTGTTATCTCAAGTCTAAGGATCACGTCTTACATGATTGTCAAAAGAATACTATCCATAGACACTTGGAGTAAATTCCATATGGACTACTCAGTAGGGTCGTGTTCAATGAACTTGTTCTTGTAACAAGCACCCATATGCTTATCTCGGAATCCCTATTCCTTAACCTTATGAGATAGATTGCTTACTTCACAAGTAAGTGATAAAACATTATAGTAGTCTCGAGCGTTTGATCAATATCCAACGATCAATATCTAATTCTTGATCAAACATCGACTATGAATAAAGTTTAGGAACGTATGTAATGAGAACCTCACTATAAACTCGCTTTATAATTTCTCTTACATTTGTATTTACATTCTATGGTGTTCATCTCTAACGATTTGGATTATTCCTTAATAATACTCGACTACTCATACCATTAGAGTTAAACAATGCCTTTAGTATAATTGTATGCCTTTAATTATGATGTATAAATTAACACAGGTCATCTGACAACTCTTTGTCTTTAGGACATACTCTAACAGTGAAATAGTCAAGGTTCAGCAAGTTCTCTGAGTTGTTGAACAAAGTGGCCTCAAACAAGTATACAAGGAAGGCTCAAGCCATTTAGTCCACCTTTCGGGCAGACCAAGGGGTCAATCTCCTATAATGGAGGGGATTGCTATGATAAGCTAGCATTGAGTGTTCTTGCGCGTAAGCAAGAACTCTAGCAAATTAATGATAAACTAGTCTCAAGCATCGGACTGTTAATCGTGGATGCCATCATCGAAAGGAATAGGGGTACCTATGCAGTTGATACCAGTGATGGCAACAAAGGAAACCATAGATAATGTCAACTCTCCGACGAGTGTATTGAAAGTACAGTAACGAACAACTCAAAGACCGAGCTGTGATCAGTCCTCCAAGAAATAGAAGGTATTATAGCAATGAACCAGCGGAATCTGATGTCAGCAATCTGAGCTTGGACAGAGCTCCGCAGCTCGTCGAACCACTCCCAAGCAACATAGAAGACGAATTGAATCGACACAATATTGCTTTGGAAAGTGCAAAAATAGGTATAAAAACATAACAGACACGTGTTAAAGCTCAAAAAGGCAAGTACACTAATTATTTTTTAAGTTTTTTATCAAAAAGCGATCAAACAGTCAAATTTTGACCTGTGCGTGTCCGATCAGATTGTGCAGAGCCAATCAGCATTGCGCAAAGCCGATCGGCTATGCACTAAGCCGATCGGTTCTACATGTTAGGCCAGGATGATTTTCTTTAATTTTTCACTATTTTTTTTATGAAATTATACGTTTGGTAAGTGTAAAGATGATAGGAAAGGGTCTTTAGCAAAAGAAAATACCTCGTCAACTGTTGAAAATACCTGGTGGGTGCTCAATTTGAGGATTTCCTCCCCTTTCACAAGCCCAATGTGGTTTTTTCATTAAATCAGTGGTGAAAAGTCTTAATATGATGAGACTAGGTGCGCCCTACAAAACGTGAAGAAGAGCTAGCCATTTCAGAATAAATCTTATGGAATTTGGCTGAGAAAACAAGGAAGAAACCAAAAAAAAGAATAAAAAGGGGTTTAGAGAGAAAATAAGAAAAACTAGGTGGATAAGGGGATGTGATATATATATATATATATATGATATGGACATGGCCAAGCTTAAAGATGGACTTGATGGAGAGGACAACAAGAAAACCAAAGATAAAGCTAAGGATCCATTGAGCATGCTACAAGGTCCAATTACAAGGTCAAGGTCCAAGAAGCTACAAGAAGCCTTAATTGGCTATATGCAAGATTGGGCTAGTCAAGGAAGCTCAATTGGTCATGCTGGGATAGGCCCAAGTAAAGACACAACTGAATGGGCTTTATTTAATGTTTTGGAAGTCCAAGTACATGAAGACTAATGTGGGCTAATATTTGGGCTGAAATCTCTTATTTAAGTTCAGAACAATGTTATTTCCTATTTTTCTTATGTGGCGGCTAGGTTTAATAGTTTTACTAGGGTTTCTTATGTTAGGTGGCTATAAAAACGCCCCTTAAGGTGTGTTTTAGGTGATTCAAATTTTGATTAAAATTATAGTAGTTGTTTCCTTTGCATATTTGCTTGAATTCTTGAATTCTTGTTGAATACATAAACCACTTATCAAGGAATTGATCTATCCTTGTGGCGTGTTAAGGGTTAAGGTTTAAAGAACTTAGTTTTCTTTAGGTTATGATCTTGATCAACCATACCTTGCAATCTGATTTAAGTGGTTCTTGGGTTTTGAAACTCAATTTGTACTTGGGTTTCTAAGATAGTAATTCACGGGTTCATAATCACTAGGGTTTGTGGTTCTAACCCTTGGAGGTTCTTAACATTTGGTATCAGAGCTTTAGCTCTTAAATCAGGTTATTTATCCCTTTTCTTTAAGTTATTGTTTGTTTTCCTTGAGTTCTTGATATTGTTCTTGAAGTATTCTTGGTATTCTTGAAATCTACATTGTTTAGTTCTTGATTCTTGTAGTTTTGATTCTGGTTCAAAAAAAAAATATAGGTCTGATTGGTTTGATTGTCTTCATTAGTGGAAAAATGCGTTTGGTGTTGAAATCATTGTTCTTGGTGTGTTTATATAGATATTAGGGCTGTTAAAAGGTTCCTATTACAGCTGGTCTTAAAAGTTTCCTAAAATTAAGAGGAAATTAGGGAGATTTTCACAATCCTACACAAATAAGGATTAGGTGGCTGTTTGGGAAGATTCAAAGGGACATTAAATTCCAATGACCTGAGCCCTATACATACCATCTTATTTGAATTAATTCAGCTCTAAATTCGTTTTTGTCCTTCATTTATTCTCTTCTTTGTGTGTCTTTTGAGTTTGGGCAGATTTGACACATTTAAAGCATAAAGATGTAACCTTCTTTCTCGATCAACCTTCCTTGTGATTTTTGCTTCCTAAATCTATTCCTTACATGTCTTATACATCAAATTGAAGTTTTAATTCGTTCTTGAGCTTTAAAATCTTGTTTCCAATGCTGTTTGGTTAGAAATTTCCATTCGGGTTGAAACTTGATTGCTTGGTTCTTGAACTTAATTTCTTGTTTCTTTCACCTTATTTTCATTCCTTTTACATGCCCATTGCTTCTTTTTGAGTTTTTCATTGTTCTTGATTCATTAAACACTTGTTTTTGTTACTGTTCCTTCTTTTCCTATTTCAAGTTGAACTGCATCTTTCTTGTTTCTTACATCTAAATTGTTTCTTTATATGTCATTTGCATCCGTTTGAAGTTGTCGCTTGTTTGTAGTCCTAATTTTATTGAAAGCGTGACTATTTGTTTAATTTTCTTGACTTTTGCGTTTTGCCTCAACTAAGCTTTTTAGATCATAATTCTTGGTGCATTGCAAGCATAGTGAAACAACTTGATGTGTGGTTATTGATTCACATAAGAATCCTTGAAAACAAACTGAGTGGTGTGAGTTTTCAGCCTTGTGTGATCATTCTTGATTGTGCGAAACACGAGTGGCCATCCCCATTAATTGAGAGTAAACACGTGAGGGAGTGTTGGTGAGGTCCTTAATTTCCTTCGATTTATTTTTTTTATTGCATACTAACTCTTATTGCAGCATGTCAAGTGGTTCTAGTGGAGGTAATAATGTGCCAACTATTGGCATACCCGCGGCATAAATGCATGAAAATGAGAGGGTGCAACGAAGCATAAGAAATATGAATGAGCAAATGGAGAGGTTGCAACTTGACATGGCAGCCCAACGAAGGGAAATGGCAACTAATCAACAAGCCATTATGGACCAAATTAATGCACTTGCGTGAGGTTTGGGAAATAGGCTTAATGAAGGGGGGAATGTGCAAGGTAATCATGGGCAGCCAATTGGGGTGAATAAGGATGACTTTGATGAGGGTTTTGAGGAGTATGATAATGCAGCCTATGGTGGGGTTGGTAGAGGCATGGGTAGAGGAGCTAGGAGATACCAAAATCTTGGTAGAGGTAGAGGACACTTTGGTGGTGAGTTTGGTGGTTATGGGAACTATGATGATGTTGATAGGAACTGGGGTAGTGTCAAACTTAGGATTCCTACCTTCTTGGGGAAAACTGATCCGGAGGCATATTTGGAGTGGGAAAAGCGAGTTAACCTTATCTTTGATTACCATAACTTTTCAGAGGATAAAAAGGTGAAATTGGTGGTTACCCAATTTAGTGACTATGCTATAGTTTGGTGGGATCAGTTGGTGGTTAGTAGCAGGAGGAACATGGAAGAGCCTAATGGTAGTTGGATTGCACTCAAAACTATCATGAGAAGGCGTTTTGTACCTAGACATTACCATAGGGAGTTACATCAAAGACTTTAATCTTTGAGGCAAGGTACAAAGAGTGTTGAGGATTATTATAAGGAGATGGAAATGCTCATGACTAGGGCTGATTTGGATGAGGATAGAGAAGCTACCATGGTACGATTCATTAGTGGGCTTAATAAGGAAATTGCTGATAGGGTAGAGTTGCAACATTATGTGGAGCTTGAGGAGTTAGTTCACCTTGCAATTAAGGTGGAAAAGCAACTAAAACCTAGAGGGACAGCAAGGTTTGAATATAAGGGCACTTCGAGTGGGAGGCCACATTGGTCTAATTCTTGGAAATGAGGTAAGAAAGGTGATGATAAGGTTATTCCCAACGACAACAAAGGGAAAAGCATTTCAGGCAACAAAGACACATCTAAACCAGAAATTAACAAAGAAAAGAATAGAGACATCAAGTGTTTCAAATGCTTGGGGTGTGGCCATATTGCTTCACAATGTACAAACAAGCGGGCAATGGTGGCTAGAGACCATGGGGAGATTGAAACAGCAAGTGAAGAGAGTGATAATGATGATGAGATACCACAATTGGAAGACAGCATCGATGATTGCATTGAGGGTCCTATGGGAGGTGAGCTCTTGGTGGCTAGGCGCACACTAAGTGTTCAAATGAAGGAAGATGATACCTTGGAGCAGCAAAGAGACAACATTTTCCACACAAGATGCCATGTACAAGGTAAGACTTGTCTTGTTATTATTGATGGTGGTAGTTGTACAAATGTTGCTAGCACTTTAATGGTTAAAAAATTGGGTTTAAATCTAATTCCACATCCTAGACCTTATAAATTGTTATGGTTAAATTATTGTGGTCAGATCAAAGTGAATAAGCAAGTTGTTGTACCTTTCACAATTGGTAGATATTTAGATGAGGCGCTATGTGATGTAGTGCCAATGCATGCTGGCCATATCTTGTTAGGTAGGCCATGGGAATTTGATACAGGGGCTTTCCATGATGGCTTTCTAAATAGGTACTTATTTGTGAAGGATGGGAGAAAAGTTACTTTGACACCTCTTTCTCCTAAGGAAATGTATGATGACCAATGTAAGTTGGAAAAAGAGAGGCGTGAGGCTGAAAATAATAAAAAGGAGCATGAAAACCCAAAGGGTGAGATTCAGCCTAAAGAGAAAACAAAGGCAAAGGGTAGTTTTTTGGCTAGGGAAAGTGAAGTTAGGCATGCATTTCATTCAAGTCGGATGTTATTTGTTGTTACTTATAAAGATGTATATTTGAACACTACTGAACTTGATCTTTCCTTGCCGAGTGTGTTTGCTAATCTTTTGCAGGAATTTGCTGATGTCTTTCCCGAGGAAATGCCAAGTGGATTACCTCCTCAAAGAGGGATAGAACATCAAATAGACTTCATACCCGGGGCTTCCATACCAAATAGACCAGCCTATAGAAGTAATCTAGAGGAGACAAAGGAGCTTCAAAGGCAAGTGGAAGAACTGATGTCAAAGGGGTATGTGCGTGAGAGCTTAAGTCCTTATGCAGTTCCAGTGATTTTGGTTCCAAAGAAGGATGGCACATGGAGAATGTGTGTGGACTGCCGTGCAATCAATAAAATAATGGTAGAGTATCGTCATCCCATTCCTAGGTTAGATGATATGCTTGATGAGTTGCATGGTGCATGTTTGTTTACTAAGATTGATTTGCGTTCTGGTTATTATCAAATTTGCATAAAAACTGGTGATGAGTGGAAAACGGCTTTTAAGACTAGGTATGGTCTTTATGAGTGGTTAGTTATGCCGTTTGGGCTTACCAATGCACCTAGTACTTTTATGAGGTTGATGAACCATGTCTTGCGTGAGTGTCTTGGTAAATTTATGGTTGTGTATTTTGATGATATCTTAGTTTATTCCAAGTCCATTAATGATCATGTCATGCATGTGCGTAGGGTTCTAGACATTCTTAGAGTAGAAAAATTGTATGACAATTTGAAAAAGTGTGCTTTTTGCATGGATAAAGTTAATTTCCTTGGTTTTGTTGTTAGTTCAAAGGGGCTCGAGGTTGATGTGGAGAAAGTGGAAGCAATTAGGGAGTGGCCAACACCTAAAAACATTAGCCAAGTTAGGAGTTTTCATGGCTTGGCTAGTTTCTATAGGAGGTTCATTAAGGACTTTAGTAGTATAGCTGCACCTTTGAATGAAATTGTCAAGAAAAATGTTGGGTTTACTTGGGGTGATGCATAAGAACATGCTTTTAATATGCTTAAAGATAAGTTGTGTGCTGCTCCTTTGTTGGTTTTACCTAACTTTGACAAAACCTTTGAGATTGAGTGTGATGCTAGTGGCATTGGGATTAGAGCTATTTTGATGCAAGAGGGCAGACCTATATGCTATTTTAGTGAAAAACTGGGCAAGACAAACTAAACCGAAGACATGCTAAGTGGAAGGAGTTCATTGAGACATTCCCATATGTGATCAAATACAAGAAAGGTAAGGAGAATGTGGTTGCTGATGCACTATGTGGTTGCTGATGCACTATCTCGCAGGTATGCTTTACTTACTACTCTTGATTCTAAATTGCTAGCCTTTGAGTTCATAAAAGAGTTGTATGTGAGTGATAATGATTTCAGCGGCATGTTTACAACTTGTGCTAATGGGGTCAAGTCACTGATTTTTATGTGTTTGAGGGGTTTCTTTTCAAGAAAAATCGCCTTTGTATTCCTAATTGTTCTTTCGCGAGTCGTATTGGTTAGGGAAGCACATGGGGGCGGTTTAATGGGTCATTTTGGGGTGCAAAAGACTTATGATATTCTGATTGAGCATTTTTATTGGCCATGCATGAAATGTGATGTGCATAAAATTTGTGGTCAATGCATTGCGTGTTTGAAAGCTAAGTCCAAATTGCAACCCCATGGGTTATATACACCTTTACCTATTCCTGATGTTCCTTGGACAGATTTGTTTATGGACTTTGTAATTGGTTTGTCGAGATCTAGGAAAGGTAGAGATAGTATATTTGTTGTTGTGGATAGGTTTAGTAAAATGGCTCACTTTATCCCTTACCATAAAAGTAATGATTCTGTCCATATTGCTGATTTGTTTCTTAGGGAAGTTGTGCGTTTGCATGGAGTACCTAGGACCATTGTTAGTGATAGAGATGTTAAATTTCTAAGTCACTTTTGGCGTGTGCTATGGGGTAAGTTAGGAACTAAATTGCTTTTTTCTACTGCTTGCCATCCACAAACAGATGGACAAACTGAAGTTGTGAATAGGACCTTGGTTCAATTGCTTCGTGCTTTGATTTTTAGGAATTTAAAATCTTGGGAGGATTTGTTGCCATATGTTGAATTTGCATATAATAGAGCTGTTCATAGCACTACACACACTTCACCATTTGAAATTGTATATGGCTTTAATCCTTTAACTCCTATTGATTTGATTCATTTGCCTCTTAACAAGCTTGTTAGTGTTGAAGGTTTTTCTAAGGCAGATTTGGTTAAAAAGCTACACAAACAAGTTAAAGAGAGAATTGAGAAGCAAAATGCAAAAGTGGCCGAGAGGGTTAATAAAGGATGAATTCCAATGGTATTCCAACCTGGAGATTGGGTTTGGGTGCATTTTTGCAAGGAAAGGTTCCCAAATCAAAAAAAGTCTAAACTAAGTCCGAGGGGTGATGGTCCATTTCAAGTCCTTGAGAGGATCAATGACAACGCCTACAAGATTGATTTGAAAGGTGAGTATAATGTGAGTAGTACAATTAATGTTGCTAATTTGAGTCCTTTTGATGTAGGTGATGAACTTGATTCGAGGACAAATCATCCTAAAGAATGAGGGAATGATATGGACATGGCCAAGCTTAAAGATGGACTTGATGGAGAGGACAACAAGAAAACCAAAGATAAAGCTAAGGATCCATTAAGCATGCTACAAGGTCCAATTACAAGGTCAAGGTCCAAGAAGCTACAAGAAGCCTTAATTGGCTATATGCAAGATTGGGCTAGTCAAGGAAGCTCAATTGGTCATGCTAGGATAGGCCCATGTAAAGACACAACTGAATGGGCTTTATTTAATGTTTTGCAAGTCCAAGTACATGAAGACTAATGTGGGCTAATATTTGGGCTGAAATCTCTTATTTAAGTTCAGAACAATGTTATTTCCTATTTTTCTTATGTGGCGGCTAGGTTTAATAGTTTTACTAGGGTTTCTTATGTTAGGTGGCTATAAACACGCCCCTTAAGGTGTGTTTTAGGTGATTCGAATTTTGATTAAAATTATAGTAGTTGTTTCCTTTGCATATTTGCTTGAATTCTTGAATTCTTGTTGAATACATAAACCACTTATCAAGGAATTGATCTATCCTTGTGGCGTGTTAAGGGTTAGGGTTTAAAGAACTTAGTTTTCTTTAGGTTCTGATCTTGATCAACCATACCTTGCAATCTGATTTAAGCGGTTCTTGGGTTTTAAAACTCAATTTGTTCTTGGGTTTCTAAGATAGTAATTCACGGGTTCATAATCATTAGGGTTCGTGGTTCTAATCTTTGGAGGTTCTTAATAATATAAATACACACATATATATATATATATATATATATCCTAGAAAAGGCAAAAGTGCCATTTTGGTCCCTAACCTTGTAAAATTACATTTTGGTCCTCAAACGGGCAAATTGCAGGTCTAGTCACCAAAAAAATGGGTCAATCAAATTACATCCAAAGCGGAATTTGTCAATCCAAAAACAAATTCAACACACGAAAGTGCGAAATCAACTAGTCAAGCAGGCGTAGTGCTTTCCTCAAGCAGGCATAATCCTTTAATCAACCTTTTATTAAACATGCTTAGTCCTTTAATCAAGCAAGCGTAGTGCTTTAGTCAATTAGGCATGGTCCTCTAATCAATTAGGCGTGGTCCTTCAATCCTGATGGGTGTGATCTCTAAAAATTCAACAAGCGTGGTCCCTAAATAAAAATCAAATATTTTGCACCAGATCAGGCTTATGAAGCCTGGCTTTTGCAGCTCAACATCATATCCTTTTGTAGTATCCTTGATATTTATGATTTATTTCGATTTATAAAATCTCGGCAAACCAAAGGCAGCTGTTAGCACCCATTTTTTAGATTTAGATATCGAAGAAATTGTGAAAAACCTGATGATGAAAGTTACTAATTTATTTGAGTCTCAAGAAGGTGAGGATGGGCGAATCCTAATTAGGGTTGGGAGTAATTGAACTACAATTATTTTCTCAAATCAATTTGGACTAAATTGATAAGAAAAATTAAGTTTGCGGGGTGAAATTATGGACTTTGAAAGTACAAGGAGTAAAATGCAAAAAAATTTAAAACTTATTGGTTGTATGCAGAGCTGATCGGCTCAACATAGAGTCGATTAGTTCTACACATTCTTGATTGGTCTCCATTTCGAATTTCGACGTCGTTTTATATATTTATTCTATTTAAAATGCCAAAATGCATTTTCTAGAAGCTATTATCAATAATAATTTGATTTGAAAAGGGTTTTATTTTTAATATTTATCAAATAGAACATTTGATAAATCAAAAACAATTTCTTTTTAAATATCAATATTATCAGATTTCGTAGGGTTTTCTTATTTCTTTTAGTTATAAATATAAAGTAAGACTCTAGGTTTAAGGTTAGCTATTACTGGCAATTATCAGCTATTATTTGGAATTCATTAGCAGTTAATAGTAATTAGGAGCAAAACATACAGTTAACTAAGAGTTCCAGTTCTGGCAACCTTTAAAGAATGGCAATAGGTTTTCCTAAAACACTTCTAAAAGATTAAACATAAAAAAAAAACGTAAGAGCTATGGATTCATATTCCATCTTCGATTTTGCCTTCTTCTCATCACTCGAGACTCGAGGATCAACACAATATGGTGATAATCTAAGGGTTCCCAAATCTGATATCATTTGCATCCCGTACTGTTTTCTTTTAATTTTATGCTATTAGAAACATGTTAGATTTGATTCTTGATTATTTTTAATAAATTGTATGATTTGCACGTCTAGATCTAGGGTTTCAGTATGTTTCTATAATATGTATGTCAATTGGGTTTTAAATTTGATAATGTGTTCTTCTATGGGTTTTAGATTTGAAGATCGCATGAATAGGAAAATATGGTAAATTTTATTTTCCTTTATGATAATCCATATATTTGTATGATTAGATATGTTTTTAGGTTAATATGATTAGTTTTTAAGAAATTGCCATGAAAATGGTTTATGTCTTTTGTAAGTTTATTTTTGGCAAGTTTTATATGTTATTGCTTTAGGATCGTTTGTTTATGTCCTATTTTATACCTTCTTACATATACTAATTGTATTTGATTTGTTATATGCATGTAAATTAGATTTTAGGTCAGAGAGGACTTAAAACCAAGTAAAATTGGCTTGAGTGAGAGCCTAGAGTCGATCGGCTCAATGCATAGTCAATTGGCAGTGTGTTGAACTGATCAGCTCAATGACGTCACCCAATCAATAGATCCCTAAAGATGCCCCAATTTTTGAATTTCAGACCCTTTTTAGTGCCCCAATTTTTGAATTTCAGACCCTTTTTAGCAATTTTTGCATTTTTGACCTAAATTAGCCTTTTTTGAGTTAATTAGTTGTCGTTAGGGTTGTAATAGTTAGATTTATCTGCTTTTCTTTATTTTCTGTTTTATTTTCTACTTTATTTTGGATGTATGAAAAATATTTAATTACCTGATTGTTAATTAAAATTAGACATCTAGACTTAGGTCTTAAAATTGGATTTTGGCATGAAACTTATAGTCCATCAAGTTAAAGAGATAGTAAATTAGGCTTAAATTAAAATCCATGTAGGCTTTGTAGGCCTTTGCTATGTTTAAGATCAATCAATGGGTTCATTTCTAGTAGGAAAACCTAATTGGGCCTTGGCACATAAAAGGATAGCCCATTTAGGTTAAAAACTTGATAATCAAAGTATAATCTGTAACTGGGCCAAACTAGGTGGGCTTCATACATAACCAAATAGTAAAGTAGGCTAAAAAATTAAAATGGGGACTGGACATAACTAAAATAGGCTAGATTTAGGTGGACCTTACATGTTGTATTGGTTATTTGTAAAGATATAATTATTGTATTTATAGGGAATAGCCCGTTAAATAATAAAATTAAAAATAAAGATACAAAAATAAGGAAGTTGGCTTTCAGATCCATCTCTGAATGTGATGAAGCTTCCTTATGGAATCGAGAAATGCCACTCAATTTGTAAAAGTGTCTCAAAGAATTACCCAGGTGGCGACTTCCATCTTTGTGATAGTCTTTGTGACTAATTAGTGTATTCCCTATTAGGTTGAAAAGCTTTGCAGTGTCGTAGTCACTATAAAAATTTGGGTGTGCGCCCGAAACCACCGCCCATAATTGCCCTTATGAAAATAATATTGTCACCTCCAAAGAAGAGATCTCCCACCATAGGGGCACTTTGACCCTAATCTTCATGTAATGCACCTTGGTTCACTACCCTTATAATGAGTATTGAAAGACCCTTTACACGAAGAGGAAGAACTTGGGGCAAGATAGGTCACCTTGTTTGATACCCCTCTCAATTTTAACCAACCTTTTGGATGCACTTTAATCGTATAAGAATAAGTAACAAGCTCAAACAACTTATTATAATATGAATAAAATGATAAGGATAATTCTTCTTTTCAAGAGCAATCTTTAAAAATCCATTCAACTCTACCATAAGCCTCTAACATATTAAGTCTCAACCCCATGTGTCCATCTCTACCAATCACACCTCGTCATATGATAAAAAAACCTCAAAACTGAAATAGCATTATCAGTTATTAATTTGCATGATAAAAGTGCACTCTTGGTTTCACAAATTGAATGAGACAATACAATCTTCATTTGATTGCCAAGACTGGAAATAATCTTGTAGATCATATTGCACAAGCTTATTGGTCTAGGATCTTTCATGTACTCAAGATTTTTCTTTTCACGATCAATATACATAAACTGTGGTTCAAATTCAAAGGCATAATTCTAATCTCCAAAGACAATTTAATAGCTCTTATAACATCGTTGCCAACAATAATCTAGGATTTCTAGCAAGACATTACAAACATACCATCTGGTATTATTGCCATATTAGGACGCATTTGATAGAGAGTTTCAATAATTTTCACCGAGCAAAAAGGCTTAAGATTATTATCAATATATCATTTGTAGGATTGGAATTAATAATTGAAATTAATAGCATCAAGAATTAAAGACAAATTAAAACAACCTAAACTAGTAAAATATCAATAGCATAACTCACCATGAGTTTATCCACAACCTTGTTACCTTCATGTCGAAGATCTTTAAGCCTAAAAATTTGATTCTATCTATTTCTCTCAGTTGTGTTCTTGTCATCTTTAACTAACTGACACGTGATCTTGTTATGCAGAACATCTCATCTTGATGAGAACCCATGTAGCACAAGGAATCCTACTTCAACAAAGAATCCTAATTCTACTAAAGATCCTAATCCAGCAAGGAGTCCTGATGATGAGAACCCATGTAGCACAAGGAATCCTACTTCAACAAAGAATCCTAATTCCACTAAAGATCCTAATCCAGCAAGGAGTCTGTTGATTTAGGAATCTTGGCCGCATATCCTAGTCATTCTAGGATTAGGATTATTTTGTTTTAAACTCTATAAATAGAGAGCTATGTAATTCGGCAAATACATATATCTTTGATTGAATAGAAAACCTTGTTTTTGCTTAAAGAGTTTCTTTAAGTGTTCTTGAGATTAAAACTTATTGTTTAGGTTTTGATTTCACTTCTACCTTAATTTAATTCTATTAACTTGTTAATTTCTAGGATTAATTAAGTTCATCCCATTATAGCTATTGATCTTATTTCTTTATAAATAAGGGTGATAGTTCCGCAAATATCTTTTGGCAAACCTTATAAGTATCGATCTTGGCGTGTATCCTTCTCTTCCTTAGAAGGTTTACATCACATCTTGTTTAGCAACCTCATTAATTTCCTTTTTAAAGCATATTTTCTAACAAGACAATTAGTAGTGTTCGGTAATTACTCTAAAAAATGTTGCTCGACCATTTTTTTTCTTTATAACTTCTCTTTAATTGTTAGAATGTGACAAAATATGTTGTCATTTTGATATACTTTATTGAGTTGTTAAGATTATATTTTGTTTGTTGTTAAGGAGTGATAATCCTTTTAGGGAGAAGAAAGGTATGGGTAAAAATATGGCTTACATGTTATTTAGGTAGTATATTCTCCCTATAAATAAAGAAAGAGTTCTATAATATATGTGTAGTAGAAGAAAGTTAGGAAAATGAAGAACAAAATAGAAATAAAGCTTTATTTTATTATCAAATTTATGTATTTCTACTCTAAAACAAAAGAAAAATAAAGCTTTGTTTTATTATCTAATTTATATATTTCTACTCTAACTTATTTTTGCTATGTTTGCTCTTCTTTTCTTCTTACTTCCACAAGCCAACAATGGTATCAGAGCTCCAATGATCTTTCAGAGGCTTGTTTATGTTAAAAATTAGTTTTTGAAGTCTTTGGTTTAAGATGAAACTGAGCTTTATTTTTTGTTAAGTTCACGTCTCCATGCTTGCATTTTGAATTCACGTTTTTCTTAAAGTTTCTAATGGTTCTTTGCAAAAATAAAAAATTGTCTTAATTTTTTGAAACTGAAGTTGTAATGGTTTCAAGTTGTCAAAGAGATGATCCTTGAATAGACCAACATGTCCTTAAACTGAAATATTTATGAAAAGAGACCTTAGCAAGTCTTTAAATTGCATAAGTTGATGAAGACCATCATGTCTTTAAACTAAAAATTTGATGGAGACCTTCAAGTCTATAAATTGAATATTTGATGGAAACTTTTATGACCCTAAACTAAAAAACCAACAAAGATCATCATGTCTTTAAATTGAGAATTTGTTAAAACATTATGGAGACCTTCAAGTCTTTAAACTGAAACTTTAAGTGAGACAAATATATCTTAAAAATAATACTTTAAGACAACACCAACATGTGTATAAACCGAAATAGAGACCAACATGTCTATAAATTGAAATATGTTGAGACCAACAAGTCTTTAAACAAAATATGTGATACACCAGCATGTCTATAAACTGAAAAGTTATTATTTGTTAAAGGAAGGTTGAAACTATAAACTAAAAGAAATGTGTCTGTCGTCATAAACAAAAAAAAAAAAAGAATTGTTGTGTGTTGTTAGACTCAACATGTCCTAAAACCAAAATTATTTGTAATAGGCCACGAAGCCATGATATTGAAAAAAAAAAAAACCATTGAAAATGAAGAGTTCATGTTGAGGAGGAGTTTGCTTGTTGGGAGAAAGAGTCGTCAGCAAATGAAGAAAAGAAGAAAAGGACGGTCAAATGTGGAGATGATAAAGAAATTGAAGCTAACAACAAAATGAATCAAATTTATGCCCATGGAAATTCAAATTGAAATCTCTAGCAAATTTGTCAAGGAGGAGTGTTATAATGTGATAAAATATGATGTCATTTTAATATACTTTATTAAGTTCATAAGATTATATTTTGTTTATAGTAAAGGAGTGATAATTCTTATTTTAGAAAGAAGAAATGTATGGGCATCTTGTTTAGGTAGTGTATTCTCTCTGTAAACAGAGAGAGAGGGTTGTGTAATGTATGTGAAGTGGAAATAAGTAAGGAAAATGAAGAAGAAAAGAAAAAAGTGTTGTTTTTACTGTCCAATTTATGTATTTTTGCTATGTTCGCTCTTGCTTCCACAAGCTAACATTAATGCATTAAACAATAATGAACTCCATCATTTTAGCTTTGTTGCAGACTTTTTAATTTTCACTTATAAGTTTGAAATGGCAGCATCCCTAAACCATTGTAATTTAATAATATTTTCATAGGCGCCATCCTTCACCCACATTGGCCCAAAATAAAAAAGAGATTTTGCCAACATTTAGCTTCTCTTTGACCACTAAAATGTATCCAAACTGGAGCATGATCATAATAGGCTCAGGCAGACAAGAGACTTTAAATAACTCCATAACAACTATAAACCAATAGTACTAAAAATCAGTTAAGTCTCTCCATTACTATATGAGGCTTAACTCACCAATTCGCCCATGTATAGACACTTCCGGAGTAGCTCAAATCCTTCAATCCATGTCAATCTAAGAAAGCACAAAAAGCATTCAGACTAGTTAGTTTTTGTGTTCTACCACCACATGTCTCCAAATGAAAATACAATTTATTATAATGACCAAAGCACAACTACTTATTTGAATAGGATTGAGCAATTGAATCAATTAGTTGATAAGAAAAGTTATTTTCTTCTCTCCTAGGCCAACCATAAAAACCAGCTTTACATCATTCCTTACAACTCACCGTCAGATTTAACCATAAATTTGAATGATTCAAGAGTGATCAGTAATAGATACATGCAACTTGATGAGCATAGTTTTACACATATTTGCTTGCATATTATTGCGTATGTTCTTAGCAATTATTGTGCTTTTATTCCCAGATCACCCGTGTTTTATGTTCTTTTGCATTTCAGGAACATTTATAGGACCATCATCGGTGTTTAAGCAATTATAGATCAATACGTGCGGAAACGGACGAGAATTCATCAAGATCGGACAAGAGCCCGCAATGCATACATTGAGCACGGCCTGGACTCTGGCCGTGCTCAACCATTGGCTTTGATTCTTGAAATTGGCACTTTGGGCACGGCTATAGCCACCACGGCCTTGACGGCCCGTGGTGGCCAACACGGGGAGCAACACGGCCTGTGGTGGCCAACACGGGGAGGAACACGGCCTGTGGTGGCCAACACGGGGAGGAACACGGCCGTGGTGAAACCCTACTTGGTGAGATCCACAGTTTCGACGGCCCGGACTTCCGGCTTGAAGTTAAATATATAAGAAAAATGAGTTTTTCTTAAGGAGAGAGGGAAAAAGAGTGACATTGAGCCCTAGTGGTCGGTTCGGTTTCTGCACAATCTTGAGTGCGAGAGAGTTGCAGGTGAATAAGAATCCCTGGAATCGTAAGATTCCGAGTGCAAAACAGTAGTGGAGCAATTCAAGAGGCGTTTGGGAGATTAATCAAAGTGTTGATCTAGATTTGGAGTACGTTCATCCAATTCGAGAGAAAAGGGTGTACATGTTTTATTTTCATTATTCTTTCATTGTAATTGATTTCCTAGATTGTTTTAAACATGAACATGTTTAGCTAAATTGATTAAATCCATTGGAATTTCTTTGCTATGTTGGTTTGATATTATATTGTTGGATTGTTTGAGTTGGTTTTGTATTCTTCTTGTTTTCAGTGTTAATAAGATTATGCATTATTCATGAGACGTTGTGAATTATGATGTTTAGATTGCTTTATGAGATTGAGAAATCCGTTTGGCAATTGGAACTTTGAATAACAAGAACTGGTTAATAATCGCTTAGAGATAAGGATAATTAACTAGCCGGATTAAGAATTAACAAAGCTTAATAGAGGCGGATTAAAGCTTAATGCTAATTTAAGAATCAATCGTTAGGAAGAGATTCCAACTTTAGGTTATTAGGTTTAGGAATTCGGTTATCTCGAGAGAGAAACTGAATTCGGTTAAGAAGTCGTCCACGGGTAGCATAATTAGACTCACCGATCCTTTATCTTTTGTTTGATTGCCAACTAGTTTAGATTCCCTTTGGGTTTGTCTTCTTGTCTTGATTATTTCACTTATCAATTACTCCTGCATCTCCCTTAGAACTTAGCTCGTAGTTAATAGTTAGTTTAGAATTTATTCATCATCCATTTTAGGTTAATATAACAAAGAACAAAGAAGTAACTCTGGGCTTTCGCTTTCCCGAGGAATACGACCTTGATACTCGCCATTAGTGCTAGACTGCATCGATAGGTACACTGCCTTAGATTGTAGCTAACACGAGTAGCACACATCAAGTTTTTGGCGCCGTTGCCGGGGAATTGTTTGAAAACTAGAGTGAAATTTGCTATTTGTTAATTTAGCCATTTTTTTTCTTTCTTATTATTTTATGATTTTTATTTTTATTTGTTTATCTATTTTATTTTATTTGTACATATTTATTTAGCTTAAGTTTATGATTCAGATAGTGAATGATAAGGAGGTTCAATGCTAAACTGAAAATCTTTGTATGACGCATTGGAAAATGAGAATAGGAACCAAGAGAGTGCTAAAAATTGGGATGCCCGTGCATCTTTAGATGCTCGAGTGGAATCGTTTTGCAGGGCTACCGATCAACTCTCTTCTCCTATCCTTTCATCTCAAGTCTTTTATGAATTTTGTTGTGGTTTACATTTGAGTAATGATTGTCCATTGTGCAACGATTTTACTCCTTATTCTTATAACTCGTGAACAGTGAATTATACAGGCAATTGGCCAAGTGACTCGTATGGAAGCACCTATAATCAAGAGTGGAGTACTCATTCACCCTATGGATGGAGCTTAGATGGCCCGGAACCACCGAATCTCGAAGAACCACATCAGCAGTTCTACTCTTGCACCTTCAACTCAAGATGAAGAGTTAGTGTCGGAGGAGGCCGATGATGAGGTTCATTACAAGTCTTAATGATAGATTCCAACAAACAGAGAGGATACTTGAAGATCAACAAGCCTCGATTAATAACATAAAGCATCAAGTAGGCTTAATCTTCAAGTTACTAGTCAAGAGCAATCGAGAACTCTATCAAACGCCATCGAATCCGAGGAACATTTGAGCGCCCGTCACTTTATGCTCAGGTGAGAATTTTTCCGGTTTATCTATTATGTTTGACGATGATGCTTATGTGCGGGGCCGATTTCTTGAACATGGAGATGGAACCGGAAAGGAAGAGGCAAACATAATCCCTCCGAAAGACTACCAACCGGAATGTACAGTTGATGATGCTGAGTTGCAATTAGAGGAATTTTTGGTGGATTTTCCACAAGTCCGTTCGATGATGGAAGATGAGCATGAGTTATCCAATGAAGAAGTCTTGGAGGAGCTCGAGTTTCTTCTAGCAAGTGAACCAAGACAAGGACTAGAGGAAACCATTGACGTTCCTGAAGAAATTGCCCAACCGTCAATCCTTCCAATTGGTGAAACTTCAGCTTTCAAATTGGAAGAGCCCCTAGAGCATCATGACTACATGCAATTATATGAGGAGCGAGTCTTGCCCATCATACTTGCAGCTTGCTTGATAGTCGGGAAGAGGACATTGACGATTATCCCTCTAAGCAGATACTTGAAGCCATTTGCTTGGAAGAAGGATGGATGGTCGTCGATCACGCCCATTTGCCTTTCACCATGAGTCCAGCTAAGAAGACTCATCACATCAAAAAGAAGCGCTTTTGGGAGGCACCCCAATTTTTATCTTTAATTTCTAATTTTTTTTTTAACCTTTTTGTTTTGAAACATTTTATTAGTTTTAGTTTTCATATTTTCAGTTTTGATTTTATTTCTTTATTTTATTATTTTCAGATTCTACCGAGGAGGCACTGAATTTCCACAACATCAGCCTCGATGGATGATCAGGGCAGTCCCCTAGATCTTTTTATTTTTCTGTATTTATTTACTTTATTTTTCATACATGTCATGCACTTGGATTGTATTGCTTTTGTTCTCTTAGTTGAGCATTCCATGCGGGGTATCCATAACATTTTACACTGAGGACAGTGTGTTCTTTAAGTGTGGGGTGCTTATGGGTAAACCCTAATCTCTCATATGGATTTTTAATTGCTATGGCTAGGTGTTGTGTATTTTTAGGAGATGTTAGGACATTGTGTTTTTATGCACTTGAGAATGCTAATTTTGAGCTGATTGATGACTTGATTTATAGAATTGTAGTTACTTTTCTTTGTTGTTCATTGTCCTTGGAAAACAATTTATGGTGTTTTACACATCAACCCTGCCAAGTTAAACCGGTGTTATTTAATTATTTTCGAATTGTCGAATTTTAACTTAGAACGTTGATAATATCATATGCATGTGTTTCTTAAATGATGATTCAATTAATGATGTTGCGAACCAACTGCACCTAATACCACACCGAAAGTGAGATTTTGAGCCGGTTGAGCATTCATTATGCTTATGCTCTTTATATTTCTTGTTTGAGTGTGCATTGTACTTAACTTTGCTTCTAGAACTTGCTTTGTAATGCGTGTTGAAGTTACATGAATATTGTGAATACCATGAGATGATTTGGGCGATTTAGGATTCCCCACATTTGACCAAAAGCCTACCACCTTATGTTTCCATTAGTTAGCCAATTTTGAGCCTTAACCTTTTCTTCATAATCTACACCTATACACTTCAATTATACCATTCTTTACATTTATCTTTCCTTTACCCTTATGCTGGAATTTCTTTCTGTGATATGTTCGACTTTAGGTGGGATTAAAATGCTAGTTGCTATGTTGGTAAATTCACTAAATCTTTTTGATATTTTAAATGCTCCCTTTGATCCAATTTGTATTTGTTATTCTTTATGTTTATTCGAGTTGTATGCGGTAATAAGTACGCTAGTTCATTATTATAAAAAAAAAAAAAAAGAAAAAAAAGAAGAAAAAAAAAAAAGAATATATAATAAACAAATCTCTTTAATTATTTATCTTTTTATTGGATTTAAAGCATTTCATGAGCTGCTATTCTATGAAGTAGGGATTTTAGTGAATGATTCTTTTGTGATCTTAGGCATTTAATCCTTTGAGCATATACTATTGTTTATCGCACGAATTCCAGCACTTTCACACTTCTATCCAAATCTCCGTACCTTTACCTTAGCCCCATTTCAACCTTGGTAAAGACCCTTTGATTTTGGTATTTACTTATTCACAGTAGCGAAGATATGATTTATGAGCAAGCTTATGGTGAGCGGGTCTTGTGCATTTGCTTTAAGGGATTTGTTATTCACCTAATATACACTTTGAGCGACTTGAGTGATCCCTGTGAGGCATTGGTTCATGATGTTTATGTTGAGTTATCATTTAAGTTACTCATGCATTAATATTATTTCCATTCTTTGTTAATGATTTGTAATTTGATTTATGATTGAGTATCCTTTGAGATGTGTTGAATAATCTCTGTTGTGGACTAGGGGCATAAACTGAAAGGAATTGCTAACTGTAGTTTTATGAGGTGAGTTGTTAATTGCTTGAGGACAAGCAATAGCTTAAGTGTGGGGTAATTTGATGAGCATAGTTTTACACATATTTGCTTGCATATTATTGCGTATGTTCTTAGCAATTATTGTGCTTTTATTCCCAGATCACCCGTGTTTTATGTTCTTTTGCATTTCAGGAACATTTATAGGACCATCATCGGTGTTTAAGCAATTATAGATCAATACGTGCGGAAACGGACGAGAATTCATCAAGATCGGACAAGAGCCCGCAATGCATACATTGAGCACGGCCTGGACTCTAGCCGTGCTCAACCATTGGCTTTGATTCTTGAAATTGGCACTTTGGGCACGGTTTCCGTAGCCACCACGGCCTTCAGCACGGCCCGTGGTGGCCAACACGGGGAGCAACACGGCTTGTGGTGGCCAACACGGGGAGGAACACGGCCTGTGGTGGCCAACACGGGGAGGAACACGGCCGTGGTGAAACCCTACTTAGTGAGATCCACAGCCAAAGACGGCCCGGACTTCGGCCACACCAAAGACGCCTTGAACACGGCCGTGCTGAGTTAAATATATAAGAAAAATGAGTTTTTCTTAAGGAGAGAGGGAAAAAAGAGTGACATTGAGCCCTAGTGGCTGGTTCGGTTTCTGCACAATACTGAGTGCGAGAGAGAGTTGCAGTGAATAAGAATCCTGGAATCGTAAGATTCCGAGTGCAAAACAGTAGTGGAGCAATTCAAGAGGCAGTTTGGGAGATTAATCAAAGTGTTGATCTAGATTTGGAGCTGTTCATCCAATTCGAGAGAAAAGGGTGTACATGTTTTATTTTCATTATTCTTTCATTGTAATTGATTTCCTAGATTGTTTTAAACATGAACATGTTTAGCTAAATTGATTAAATCCATTGGGATTTCTTTGCTATGTTGGTTTGATATTATATTGTTGGATTGTTTGAGTTGGTTTTGTATTCTTCTTGTTTTCAGTGTTAATAAGATTATGCATTATTCATGAGACGTTGTGAATTATGATGTTTAGATTGCTTTATGAGATTGAGAAATCCGTTTGGCAATTGGAACTTTGAATAACAAGAACTGGTTAATAATCGCTTAGAGATAAGGATAATTAACTAGCCGGATTAAGAATTAACAAAGCTTAATAGAGGCGGATTAAAGCTTAATGCTAATTTAAGAATCAATCGTTAGGAAGAGATTCCAACTTTAGGTTATTAGGTTTAGGAATTCGGTTATCTCGAGAGAGAAACCGAATTCGGTTAAGAATTCGTCCACGGGTAGCATAATTAGACTCACCGATCCTTTATCTTTTGTTTGATTGCCAACTAGTTTAGATTTCCTTTGGGTTTGTCTTCTTGTCTTGATTATTTCACTTATCAATTACTCCTGCATCTCCCTTAGAACTTAGCTCGTAGTTAATAGTTAGTTTAGAATTTATTCATCATCCATTTTAGGTTAATATAACAAAGAACAAAGAAGTAACTCTGGGCTTTCGCTTTCCCGAGGAATACGACCTTGATACTCGCCATTAGTGCTAGACTGCATCGATAGGTACACTGCCTTAGATTGTAGCTAACACGAGTAGCACACATCAAGTTTTTGGCACCGTTGCCGGGGATCGAACCCGGGTCACCCGCGTGAACAACTGTTGAAAGAAATAATAAAGAAAGAGTACTTATACAATCTATTTCTTATTAAATAAAACTCAGTAATTGTCATTCTAGTTTCCATAAAATATAGAATGGAATGGCAATAATTTTTTACAAGACCATAAAGAGACCAGCGAGTCTAATAATTGTCCAAACCTTGAAAATTCTAAGTTATACAATTCATCATGACAGGCGGGATTCTGAGTAACCTACACACTTTCCTTTTCTTCACCAATGAAATCATAACTATATCAACATTATCTTATTGAAGTCATGTTTATTATTACTCGTCAGAAATACAACTGAAGTTCTATTCTTTAATTTGCTAGCCATTTCAAATCTACACCACATCCATGTCAAATCAACAATAATGGAGCCACAACAAATTGGTTTGGACATATCAATCATCACATGAACTTGCAAATAACTTCTCTAAATATTCCTTACTTGTTGCACCACCTTTAAAAACTTTATTGCTTTATGTTAGCCACTTTTTACAAACTACATCCTTTTTACTACGATATAAAGATAGGTTATATATTCAAATAAAGAAAGGAACCTCAACAAGTGAAATAGAGGAAGATTGTTCATCGCATGTAAGTCTTTTAAGAAGTAAAACTAAATAACTAAATTCTTATTGAAATCCCATGGTCATTCTCATGAACATTCATCATAACATGTTGAGATCAAAATACAAAAACAAAGTGTTCGACATTAATTTCTTGAATGATTAACCCCTTTGAAGCCTATATGCTCATATATGAGCATTTTCCATAGTAATAACATTTAAGAAACGACAAGACATAACTCTTCCACTCAAATAAAATTCATTAAACTCAACATCATTCATATATTCTAATCAACCTCCGTAAGGCTTGGAATGACTTAACAAATATCTAACTCAATTGACATGAGAAAAGAAAAGAAAAAATAGAAAAGAAAGGAGTGAAAAGGAGAGTAATGGAAGAATAATTGGTAGAAAAAAAAAAGAGAAGAAGAAAAGAAATGGAGAGAAGATTGAATGAGAAAAATCACCTTAAAAAATAATCAAACACTATAAAAGAATTGTGTTTAGCGACAGACATTGTCATATTTCAAATAGCGACTCGCAGCGATAGATGAACGTTGTCGTTAAAAAGAGTGTCGTTACAAAAGTAACGACGATGTACATGTCTGTTGATAAAATAGTAGCGACAAAGCTATCAGTAAAACCAAGAAACATTGTTGCTAATAGTGTAGCCAAAGTGGGATCGTATTTCGTATTAGTGACGCACACGCGTTGTTGCTAAACAATCAGTATAAAAAGTAGTCGTTGTGCAGCTGCAAAACTTTCATCGTTATGCCCTTGGTAGTATTATTCTAAATTTTAACTATTAAATGCCATTACTAAACCATCAAAAAATGGCCATCACTAATAAATTTTTAATTTTTTATTTAATAAATATCGTCACTAATTCATCGCTATTTTAATTTTTATTCTTTTAGCCATCGCTAAATGCAAAACTTTTTAATTTCTTATAATTAATAAGATATAATATTAATTACTATTTATTAATTAATAAGTTAAAATTAAAAAAATACAAAATAAAATTAATTATATACAAAAAAATATTTAATAAAACTAATCAATTTCAAATAAAATGTTAAAATAATAATAAATTGAAAAATATATAAAAGAATGAAATAAAAATGATAATATATAATATATAATATTATAGAAACTCCTAAGTGTCTAATTTGAGGCACGAGAAGGGGAGGAGTCATCGGGATTATCAACTAGAGGATTGAACATACCAGTACTAAGCAGGCATAGGTGGTGGAATGATGCTGGCACTAACACGCGTATCATGTGTTGCATCGTCCGCTCAAGCTCGACTATGTGGGTGTCGTACTCCAGATCCAGCTCCACTCTAAGCTCACGCTTAAGCACCTCCTGCGACTGATCAAAAGAAGTGTCGCTCGAACTGTAAGAGCCATGGGGCTGGATAAAGGTGTGCACCTCTAACCCTAGACTGTAGATGTACTGCTTCTTCTCACCATCAACGTTGTTGACGCTCAGCTATGAGCTATCAATCGGTTGAGATGCAGCAATTTCCCATGCCTCCAAAGAACCTTGAAAGTTATAAAATAAAATTAATTATAAATAAAATAAAATTAAGATATTATGAATAATTCTTATTTCTTTTATAAGTATAGAAGTAATTTACAACAATCTGCTAGGACTTACAATTGTGAACTGCATGTAGGGCTTATTGTGCAACTCCTTGAACAACTCAAAAGCGGTAAGATTGCGACCCAACTCCGTGGGCTAAACAAAAGAGAAGGAACAATTAAATTAGCCATATAAGTAATAAATAGAATTAATACTTGTAACTAAGTAACTGAAATTTGCCAATTATTACTAGTGCTCGTTTGTGGTCGATAGCGGATCTCGACCTAGAAGTGTGACGAGCAAGGCCTATACCAGGTTCGACAACCTAGTTGAGATGATTCTAGTTGTGAGTCTTAGAGGCAGTAATCTATCTAATGGGCCTAGTCTTCTTCAGCACATACCGAGGCCTCTTCCAGCCGAATTTCTCAACTGCCTGCCTATCCTATTGTGGGTGGCGGTTTCGGGCATGCACCCAAGTGTCCTTAGCGATTACGACACTACAAGGCTTTTCAAACTAATCGGGGACACGCTAACTAGTCATAGAGACTAAAGTGAAGATGGGAGTCATTATCTGGATAATTCACCAGGACACTATTACTAAGGAGCGGCATTTCTTGATTCCATAAGGAAGCTTTACACCACAAAATCAGAGATGGATCTGGAAGCCAACATCCCTATTTGTGTATCTTTTTCTTTAATTTTTGGCCTAATTATAAATTAAATCCTAGACTTTATATTTTTTATTAACTTTATCTAATTATTTTACAATTTTAAAATAAATACATATACTTTTAATATAATTTCATAAATATTCTTTTATAACAATTTTAAAATTTCAAAGTAAAAAAGATGATGTGGGAAGTCAGTTATACTTATTAAAAGAATATCAATTATGAATTAGCAAAAAATTTTTACCCTAGAATTCACAATATACCATTAAAAATCTCACATATATGTATTTTATCACATATTTTACATTTAGATGTAACAATTTTTTTATTGACTCACTAATTTTTATATTAGCAAGCAGAATTGACTTGCTACATCATTTTTCTCATTGTAAAATTGTAAAAATTGTTATAAAAAATTATTTTTGAAAATAAATGGAAATTCTGGGTATTTATTTTAAAATTTTAAAATAATTAACTAAAATTATTAAAATATGTAAAGTTCAAGATTTAATTAGTAATTAGGCTTTAATTTTATTGTTTTATGGGCTATTCCTTAGAAATGCAACAGTTATATTGCTACATTAAGTACTACAGCATGTGAGGTCCACCCAGCCCATGTTTAAAGTTATTAACCTAATTTACTGGTCAATTATGTACAAGACCTACCTATTCTAGCCCAATTACAGATTATGCTTTGAATTCCAACCTTTAAACCTAAATGGACTACTTTTATAATAACGCTCAATTAAGTGATCTTAAATCTAATATGGCTCAATTAATTTAATTAAAGATTGGGAAATCCACTAAATCTAAAAGACATTTAAATTTAAGCCGAATACACCATCTCGTTAACCTAATGGACTACAATTTCATAACAAGTCCAATTTTAAGGCCTATTGTCTACATGTCCAGTTTTAATTAGGCAATCAAAATGACAGGTATTTGGCATGCATCCAAAATAAAGCAAAAGGTATAAAGTCTACCATATCAATGTTCGCTCAGTTGTTCGATATCCTCAAATTGCAAAAGGTAACCAAAATGACCAATCCTTATGATTCCATATAATCTCCGAGAGTATTTTCTTTAAGTTCTTGTTGGCTGCTTCCATTGCTCCATTTGCCTGAGGTCTATACAGAGAAGACCTGTGATTTTTGATCTTGTATTTCACTAATAAGTCCACTGTTTCGCGCATGAACCGCACCCCATTATCTGCCACAACATGATGTGGTACACTATATTTGAAGATCATATTCCTCTCTATAAACCTAGCCATCTATCTTGCCCTCATAGTAGGGAACGACTCAGCCTCAACCTACTTGGAGAAATAATCAATTACTATTACTATGTATCTATGAACATTCAAAGGAGGTTTTATTTTTTTGATGATATTGATTCCCTAAGCTGCAAAAGGCCATGGGGATGTCAAATTATGTAACTCAGTTCGGAGGTATGTGACTCAAATCACTATAAAGTTGTCACTCACAACACTTTCTTACTAGAGCTATGCAATCCTTTTCTATTGTTAACCAGTAATAACCTGGACACACAACATTTTTGGTTAACACTATACCATTCATATCAGGCTCGCATACCTCTTTATGCATCTCTTCCATCACTATCTATGATTTTGCCCTAGTAACACATCGGACCTGGACCCTAGAAATTATTCTTATATACAACACTCCTTCGTGGCTGAGGTAATTTCTAGATTGCGTCCAGAGTGCATACCTTTCCTTTGTAGTTGATTCCTCAGGATATACCCTATCTTCTATAAACCATTTCAAATCATAGAACTAAGGCTTTTCTTTTGGTCCCATCTAGACTTGCACTATCTGGTCTCCTTGATAACAAGGTGCTCCTAACTGCATGATCACCAACGGCTTCATTAAAAGTTGCGAGGGATTATCCTACATTGACGACAGGCTAGCTAGTGCATCAGCCATCTAGTTCTTGTCTCGCGACAAGTGTATGAACGAACACTTAGAAAAATTACAAACCTAAGGTAGTTAATAGATGGCTTTAACCTTTCTTCTTTTACATACCATTCCTTAATGGCTTGTTCAATCATTAGCATGGAATCCCCATAGACCATCAACTATTTTGCTCCTGCTACCATGGCTACTTCTAATCTAAATAAACAGGCTTTATATGCCGCCATGTTATTAGTCACTTTCAAAATACAATCTCTTAGCCATCAGCATCATTTCTCCTTCTGGCGTAATCAGAACTACCCCTAACCCCGCACCTCTTGCATTTACTGCTCCATCAAAGTACATCTTCCATTCTTGAATTTTGATTGCCCCTAGATTCTCATTAGGAGACTCTAGACCCCAAGGGTCGTCTCCTACAATCGCATTCTGAGCTTAAAACTCTACCACAACCCTACATTTAACTACTTTCTTGGTGACGTACTCAATGTAGAATTCTGTTAGGAGCACTAACCATCTAGCCAACTGATGTGCATAAAATACACACATCTAAATGGGGTTTTTAAGAATGATTTTATGGACATTTGGATGTGAATTGGTCCCAACACTCACCCTATGCGTCTGTTTGTGTGCATTAGGTCCAAAAGAAGTCAAAGGATGATTAAGGGAAGAATTTGAGCAAAATTGGATGCCGAAGCTGCCGAAACAAGCTAAGTACGAGCATGAGGAAGCGGAACAGGGCCGTGTTGGTTTCAACACTGGCCGTGTTCCCAACACGGCCGTGTTGGGCGTCATCAAACATCAAAGAAAAATAAGTTCTTAGGGAGCACAGCCATAGAGAGTAATAAGGCCAAGAACACCAAATCGTGTTCCCAACACATCCAGGAACACGGCCGTGTTGGCGGCGACAGGGGGGAACTAATTAAAAGAATGAAGAGAGGAAAGAAAAAAGGAGAGCGGGGGAGAACGTCTCAAACCCTAACTTTTCTCTCCCTAAGGGTTTTCTGAGCTGAAACCAAGGGAAAAGGAGACTTGGATCAAGGTTTCAATCGGATTCCCTTCAAGGATTGAAGATTGGGCAAGGTTCGTTGATTGGTTTTCAAATCGAGCAAGAGGAACAAGAATCGATTCAATTCGAGCAAGAGGAATTGGGGCTGTTTACTCTTATCCAAGGGTGTAATCGGGTTTTCTCTACCTTTACTCATTGTTGTAATTGAATTCTTGTGTATTTTGATAATGAACATGATTAGCTAGATTGATTAAATCCATTGGGATTTCTTTACTATGTTGGCTTGATATTATATTGTTGGATTGTTTGGGTTAGTTTTGTATTCTTCTTGCTTTCAGTATTAATAAGATAATGCATTATTCATAAGACGTTGTGAATTGTGTGTTTAGATTGCTTTGTGTGATTGAGAAGTCCATTTGGCAATTGGAATTTTGAATAGCAAGAACAGGTTAATAATCGCTTAGAGATAAGGATAATTAACTAGCCGGATTAAGAATTAACAAAGCTTAATAGAGGCGGATTAAAGCTTAATGCTAATTTAAGAATTAATCGTTAGGAAGAGATTTCAACTTTAGGTTATTAGGTTTAGGAATTCGGTTATCGAGAGAGAGAAACCAAATTCGGTTAAGAATTCATCCACGGGTAGCATAATTAGATTCACCAATCCTTTATCTTTTGTTTGATTGCAAACTAGTTTAGGTTCCTTTTGGGTTAGCTTTCTTATCTTGGTTATTTTATTTATCAATTACTCCTGCATCTCCCTTAGAACTTAGATTGTAGTTATTAGTTAGTTTAGAAATTAGTCATCACTCATTTTAGGTTAATATAACAAAGAACAAAGGAGTAACTCTGAGCTTTCACTTTCCTGAGCAATACGACCTTGATACTCGCCATTAGTGCTAGACTGTATCGATAGGTACACTGCCTTAGATTGTAGCTAACACGATTTAGCACCCATCACCAGCTTTCTTATTAAAGATGGAGCTTTGAACAGTTATTTTAGTATGTCTATTTTTGAAATTGCTTGCACCCTATAAGATTGGAAATAATGTCTCAACTTCCTCGTGGCCTATACCATGGCTAGACACATCTTTTCAATGAGGTTATACTTTGACTTATAAGGTAGCAATTTCTTATTGAGATAATAGACCTCTTCAAGGCTAAGTATAGAATCAATGATTTTCCATCCTTTGCTGGCTTTAGTACTCGCAGCTTCATCAGATACTCTGTATTTATGTCGAAGGCTTTCTGACAGTGTTCATCCCACACAATAAGTTGATGTTTCCTCAAGAGCTTATATATAGGATAACAAACCATTATGAGCTTGGAAATGAACCTGCTGATGTATTGAAGACGTCTTAGAAATCCTTTGACTTTTTTCTATCTTTGATGTTGGCATCTTTTGAATAGCCTTAACTTTATCCAGATCAATTTCTATTCCCCATTGACTCACGATATGCCCCACAGCTTTCCTGACTTTACTTTGAATATGCTCTTTTTCAGATTGAGTCTTAGGTTATACCTTTCCACTCTTCTTAAGAACTTATCAAGAGCCTAGAAATTCCCTTCCCTTATTTCGAACTTTACCATCATGTCATCTATAAACACCTCCACCTCCTTGTGCATCATGTCATGAAATAAGGTGGTGGCTGCTCTTTGATAAGTTGCTCCTGCATTCTTTAGTCCAAAAGGCATAACCTTATAGCAGTATGTCCCCCATTCAGTGATGAATGACATTTTCAGTTTGTCTACTATTGCCATTATGATCTAGTTGTACCCAGAGAAACCATCGGTGATAAAGTACATCGCACTTAAAGTGACACTGTCAACTATCACGTCTATGTGAGGAAGAGGAAAATCGTCATTAGGGCAATGCCTTGTTTAAGTCTCGATAATCTACGCACATTCTAATCTTACCATCCTTCTTCAAGATTAGGAATATGTTTTCCAACCATTCCAGATAGTCAACTACATCAAGAAAATTGGCTTTTACTTGTTTAGCGACTTCTTTTTGAATCTTCTGTACCCATTCCGGTCTTAGCCTTCTTATTTTCTGCTTAATCGGCTTAATGTATGGATAGGTTGAAATGTGGTGCTTTGCTATCTTTCTATCTAACCCTAGCATCTCGTCGTAGGACCAAAAAATACCATTTTTCTTTTTTCTATAATTTTTTCCAATTCTTTTCTCTCTTTAGGAGTTATATCATGAACTATCGAAATGTCCCTTGGATTTTCATTTATGCCTACATTAAACAAATCAATTTATATGGAATTAATGTCAAACATATACATGTCATGATTATCAAAATGCACACTACCAATAGGAAAAACATTGCCCAAGTAAGCAAAATTTATCGTTCATATCATTGATCTTCAAAATAAAAAGAAACATCGTCCTCATAAAGGTCGGACGTTATTACATCATCATAAAATACATCAATAATATGCTCCTCTATCAGGGCAACTAGCTCTTGCCGGCTCATCTTTTCAAGCAGAGCAACGAACTCTTCCTACTTCTCAACCTTGGTGGTGACCTTCTCACAGACTTCCTTGATGCTCAGCTCGACCATTCTATCGATGATCAGGTTCTTGAATATCTCAAATCCCAGCACCTCAATCCCAGCTGCTATAATAGGTTCGGGCTCCATAGTGTAGGGCTTGTACTCCTAGACAAATATGTCTTTGATAGTCTTATCCTTTCGTTTGCCCACATCTTTATTCTCATGGTAACCCAGACCATGTCGAGTCTTCTGACCTTTAAAGTCTAACAGCTTTGTGATACCCTACTAGTTCTTTCCTAGCCCCATTCTAGGTATGAAATCCATCTTCTTGAATATGCTGGCTACTTGAGGATCCATGTAGTCCTCAAAGAGAACAACAACTTAGAATCTAGTAGAGGCTTCCAGCTCTTTCATAACTTCTTGAATGGCTGAGACAACCTTACCTTCTTCGGCATTAATGGTCACTATTTAACCTTCATGAGGGAACTTCTGATGCATAGTGGAAGGAACTCCTCTCAGGGTATAGAAGCATGGTCATCCTAATAATAATGCAAAGTTTACTAGGATGTCTAGGATAGTGAACTCCACCCAGGATTCAATAGGACCCATTTTCACTAGTGTTGAGAATGTTCCTTCCACGTCTCTTTTTATTTCATCATAGGCTCTTATGACTATATCTGATGGTTTTAGATCATTTTCAATCATCCCCAACTTAGAGAGTATGCGAGAAAGATGCACATTGATGTCTGACCCATCATCCATCATCATACAAACCTCTATTGCTATATAGAGAGCCTTGTTGTGGTCTCTTTCTTCGAGTGGTAAGTCCTCGTCCGAGAAAGTGATCATCATGGTGGTCTTGTCAGTTACCGTTTTGATCATTTCCTTGGGGATAGCTACCATGCTAATGCTTATACTAGACAAGGCTTGGATTAGAGCATTTCTATAGCCCGATGAGTGCATCAACAACTCCCAAATATCAGTTATCTTTTTTTTTTCTTCAGCTACTCTAGTAACCCATTATCCCCTTTAGGAGATTTCTCAACCTGCTTTAGTTCTTGAATCCCCATGTCTTTATTCTTACCTGCTGGTTCAGCTTCTTTGTTAGAGTCACTATCTGTCTAGATATTATTGGAAATTAATATTAAAATATAAAGAAAGGTGCAATAGAAGCAATTTGCAATTTTTCTCAATTCCCACTAAAGATCTCATTGATTAAGATAGTCATAACACACAAAATAAGCAAAAGATGTAGTGAGTCTTTCTTTCCTAGGATTTTGGGTTTGGGGCTTCTATCAACATGGGGTAGTAGGCCTGATGTGCACACCATAAGCTTTTAAAGTAGATAAAATAGACAAGGCAATGTTTCCCAATATAAGTATAAAGCTTGGATATTTTTGGCCTAGGGCCTAATTTCATATGCTCATGTGCAAAGGCTTTCTAATATGTGGGTTTTGAGTAGTTACAATAAGGAGAAACATCTCAAATGGCAAGCAGTAGGGTTCCTAAGGGAAATTACTACTTTCATTACCATGAGCTAAGTCTTGGGTAGAGATAAAAGGTTCCTATAAGTAAAAAGTGTTATTTCTTAGCTCGTCTCCCCACTCAAGGGTCCATGCGACGAAGGAAATTTACTCATTACTTGCGAGTGATGGTTAGCCAATGTCACAATTCGAAGGTTCTAGTGGAACCAAAGAACCATTAACTGACACCATCAGGACTATATGGACCAAAGTGCACAATGGGTGAAAATAGTGTAGTGATGCAAGAACCACTCATTAAATGATAAAATTAAAGACAAAGATACACAGTGGGCAGCGGTTTCGGGGGCGCAACCAAGTTTCTTTAGTGACTACAACACTGCAACGCTTTTCAACCTAATCGGGAACACTCTAACTAGTCACAAAGACTTACAAATTATGCTTTGAATTCTAGTCTTTAAACCTAAATGGACTACTTTTTATGATAAGGCCTAAAAAGTGATATTAAATCTAATATAATTAATTTAATTAAAGTATGGCAAAATCCATTAAGTCTATACAAATTTTAAATTTAAGCCCAATACACCATCTCATTAACCTAATAGTCTATAATTGTCATACCAAGTCCAATTTTAAGGCCTATTGTCTATATGTCTAGTTCTAATTAGGCAATCAAAATAGTAGGTATTTGGCATGCATCCAAAATAAAGCAAAAAATAAAGTGCAGAAAGTAAATCTAGCTATTATAACCCTCCTGCAACTAAGAACATTAAAAAGAAAATGATTATCGGAGAAATTAGGGTTGAAGAGTGAATAACCGAATCGACTCTACATTGAGTTGATCGGCTCTAGGGGCTTTTTGAGGTTGGTTCTTCAGTTTCTTGAGTCTTTCACATGCCAAGGCCAATTTTACATGCATAAAAGGTCAAAAAAACAATTATCGTCTAAGAAAAATGTAATAAAAAGCATAAATAAGGTTAAATAAAATAAAATAAAAACCTAAGAAAATCAGGCAAATCCTAACAGCAAGACTAAAAGTAGAAGAACAATAATAGATTTCAAGTTTTAATCGTGGGACTCTGAAAAGTAATTCATTTAGAAAACTAAAAGAAAGCATAAATATAATAGCAACCCTAATCATTTGATTAAACAAATGAAAAATTGAAAAGCAAACATATTATCATATTTAAAACCTTACATGTTCTTATTATCGAGTTCGATTCCTAGCATGTTCATATTATCATATTCAATGCTAGCAAATTATAAACATGTTAATTCAAGAAAACCCTAATCTAATCATGTAAATCCTATGGATCATATAAAATAACTAAAGAAAACCAATCCAAATCACATTTCTAAAATATAAAATAAAAGAACCAATTTTGTAAAGATGAGGATGCTGATAGTATTTATTTGGGAAACCCTCAGGTTGTCACTATTGAATGGGGATCTTCAAGTCTCTAGATATGAATAGGTGGTTGAATAGAATATTGGTTGAGAATCCACTTCTGCTTGAGAATAAAACAAACTTATGTCATTCTCAATGGGTTTGCTAATTTAGAGTTGTTTCTTATTGGCTTGCTAAAAACCAACTCCATATATCTGTTGATCGAATTTTTTAAAGTGTAGCTTAAATAATATCTTGAGGAATGTAGCTAACCCTAGATCTAGGGTGTATCATTCTATTTATTGCAGTAGGGTTAAGAAACACTAGAAAAAAATAGATAAATATCCAATTTATTTAAAAAATAAAGTATAATTATCCCTTCCCTCTATGAGATTAATATCCAATAAAAGGAAATTAAATCTTTTATATTCAAACAATTATCATAAATATTTTTAAAAAAATAACAATAATTTTCATAAATACCTTTTAGAAACTTCTTTTTACCAATTTTGGTATTTTAGTCAAAAATACAAGTAAAACAGTGTCAAATTTCAAAAATTGGCTAATTGGTACTGTGTAGAGCCGGTCGGCTCTGCATAGAGCCGATTCAGCTCTGCATAAAGCTAATTCAGCTTTATGTTAAGCTGATCGGCTCTGTATAGAGCCAATTTGGTTGTACGTAGAGCCAATTGGCTATAAGGGGAAAAAGTTTCAAAATTTTTGATAGTTTATTTACTGAACTTGTAAAAACTATCGTTTGACCCCTTAAACTTAATTGTCTTGTCAATTAGATCTAAATTGATTCTAGAAAATTGATTTTAAGTCCAATGGTTCTCAATCTTTGCTCGGATTCGCTCCCCTTTAATCTCCAAAGACTCGAGAAAGGCAGTAACTTTATCATCAGGTTTTCCATAATTCTCTTGATATCTATATATGAAAAATGGGTGCTAACAGCTAGCCCTATGGAGATGCTCCTCGTATCTGAGCTCTCAGCTGAAAAATTTTCTATAAACAAAAGTAAAAGAAAATGTCAATATTAATCAATTTTAAATATTATTAGAAATTTATAATCACATATTAATCATTCCCTTAAACTTAGTGAAGTATGAGTCCTTTGTCTCTTTGGGCACAAACCTCTGCGCGTAGCCCTCGTACTATATTGCATTATTGAAGATCTTGGAGATCCTCGTTAAGCATGTATGAGCCGATAGCAGCCTATATACAATAGTAAAACTATGTTAGTTCATATCATAATATATATATATATATTTATATATAATTATGTAAATTTCATATATAAATAAATACTTAAATTTATTATTTCTCATAGTCAACCCAGATTTGGAGCTTAAAACTCCTCGGTGAAGATCCGACCAGTGAGATCCTAGAGGGAGGTGGCACTAGTGTAGTTGGTGGAACAAATTTATTGGGTAGTGGAAGATAAGTAATGGGTGATGTGTTGTGGGTATAGAGGAGGGTGTAGTGGAGGGTGGTAGAGGCAATGGAGGCCTCGGGGCTGATGTAGAAGAAGATGAAGAAAATGATGGTGTACCTGTCAGGGATGGTAGAGTAATAAGGGGTACGATGGTGGAGAAAGCAATCCTTGAGGCTCCTTATGAGAGCGTTTGTCTGTCATCTCAATTATTTCACTTTTCCAAATATTACACACATCATATATTATTTCAAAAACATGTCAAAAGCTTAATAAACAATTATGATATAAAGGCATAATAATTATGATTTAATCACATAAAAACATCTTATACTACTAAGTGTCATTATCATCAAACTTTATATACGAACATTTTAACCATCCAGCAGTTCCCCAACCCGACAACATTGAATATGTAGGAGCATCATAATAGTCCACATCAATGTAGCTCTCATATGAAAATCTTGTCTCCGTGAAATGTCATAAGTACAGACACCGAGTTCCCATAATTGTTTCAATTCTACAATCAGTAGCTGCAATAAGACATCAAGCTTATCCTTCGAATTCCTTGGCCTCGGAACTAATACAAACAAGAACATGTATTATTCCCTTATACATAACCATAGAGGCACATTATACAAGGTCATTATTACTAGCTTTGAAAAGTACCACTGTCCGGAATGCCCAAATGGCTGACAACCATCTGTGCATAGACTCAGTCTAACATTCCGACTTTCTACTTCAAAAGCTAGATGCCTCTCATTGAAATGCTTCTAAGTAGGTGAATCAGACAAATGATGCATAGCCCCATCTTCAACCCCATACTTTTCATGCCACCTCATCTCCTTCGTAGTAGCATTTGATGCATACAATCTCGATAATATAGGAGTGAGAGGAAAGTAATACATCTTTCTGTAGGCCACATTAGTCTTTTGTCTTTTATTTGAACCCTGATGTGGTTTCTTGAACCTTGGTTGGCCATAAAACTTACAACTCACTAAGTTAATATCTTCAGCCCGATATATCATACAACCATTGAAACAACAATCAATCTTTTCAATCGCAGACCTAATACCATTAAGTTTTTCCTTAGTATTGTAAAAGTTATTAGTGACCATATTAGTTTTAGGCACTATAATCAGTTTGCACATCTAACCAAAACATCTTTTCCACATGCGGTCTTTGACTTCATGCTCATTAATCGAGGAACGAGAGATAGTTGGAATGCCTCTTATAATCGGACCACATCTCTTTATCTTTTGCCTTTAGCATATCATAAAAATTTTGCGCTTTAGCATTAGGGGGTTCCTTCATGTCATCGATATTAAAATTAGGACTCATTGTATCCATCACCATCACTTGATATGGATCAGATGCTTCTTCTCTAACAACACTACTTATACCACCGAGATTAGAAATATTGTCAACCATAATTATTCTTTCACCTTGAAATGTCCACTCCTAATATTTAAGAATAAATCCATAATTTGTCACATGGTATCTGACTATATCTAGGTCATGAAAAGCCTCATTCTTAGACTTATAATGATTACATGGACACCTAAGCTTATCCCTATCCATATATCTTGTTTGATTAAAGGCAAATTGAATAACCTCCTCCAGACCATCCAAAAACTCTTAGTTTATATTGCCCCTCGTAAACTTAGAATACATCCACTAACGATCTGAACTCATTTTACCTATTAGATTTTGACAGAATATTTTCTAAGATTAGCTATTATTTGTTTAATATTGTAAATGTAAAGTGAAATCATTTTTCAAGAAGCATATTTACATCCTTGTAACTCATATGTTCAATTTAAATGTAGAAACCTAGCCCATCTAGAAATGCATCGCCCATTCGATTGTTTCTCATTTATCATCACAAATGTGGAAACTTTGGCAACATCTCCCTCTAGTTCTCCAAGTGCACGAAATTGAATATGTGTTATCGCATGATACACACATATTGCAATGTACACACGAAGAACAAAATGGAGATACTCCCGGTTATCTATATATGCATCGGTTGAATGTAAAATTATCCTATAACGTATAGACATAGCATTTTCAAACAGTGCGCACTGGACAATTCAATGACTTCTCACTATCTAGTAAGAAAGACACCAAATAGTTTTCTATAGGTAATGCACATAGGGATATTCTTTTATCCCTGCCATTATTAAATTAATTTAAATTTAGATCTTATTTATTGAGGATTGAATTAATACTTCTAAATTTTTTAAAATATTGATTATTATTTCTTAGGAATATTATTTTATCCCTAAAAGATAATACATTCATTTATCTTTATATCTTAATCATAATTTTATTAGAATATTAATTATTATGTTTTAGGGATATTCTTTTATCTCTAAGAATAATAAATTCATTTATATTTATATATTAATTATAGTTTTATTAAAAATTTTATTATTATTTTCTTAGGATATTCTTTTACGATTAAAATTCTATTGAAATTTTAGCGTAGATGCTCCTATAATACGGACATATCATCTATTAAATGGATCCAGTTTTTTTATTAAAAAATATTTTAAATATTCAACCAGATACAATACATTTACAACGCATCAAGTATACTTATTGATAACTTGGTCAAAGAACTTAACTATCGACAATGATCTTTGGTCTGACCCTAGCTTCAGAGTTCCTGCAACAAAGGTTAGAAAGTGTTGAACGAGGTTGTTCGACCACTTACTTTGATGGCTAAGTCAGTAAAGGTTATAGGTTATCAAGAATATATTGATTGTAGAAGAATATATATTTGTGTGTACTTGATGTATTGTACCATAGTTCCTTATATAGGGAGTGAAGATCTTCTAGTCCTATAAGGAAGAAGACTATATGAATGTAAGGTCTACTAATCCTATTAGGATTAATCTTCTCAATTATACAACAGTGTTCTAGATCGGCTCAGATTACTTAGAGTCCGACTATGACTTGGTCTTCAGGACTTCAAGTTGTATTTGAATTTGGACTTCAATTAACCCAGTATTTCTCGGTTATGACAACTCGACCTATAATGTCCGGTAATCACTTATAAATCACTAATTTTCACTAATTTAAATTATGCACAACTATTTTCATTAATTATTTATTCATCAATAAAACTAAATTTATACATACTGCTTGCTAAATAGAATAATTTATTCAATAACAAAAAGAGTACAAAAAATATTAAAATAATATAAAACATTAAATAATTTTATGCATACTACTTGCTAATTGTCGTACGCGTCTTCTAGCAAAAGAATTAGTTGTATATACTAAATAATTTGAAATAAATAAGAACTAAATAGAAGAAAATAAAATTTACCTAATAAACTAAATTAACAAAAATATTAAAAAAGTAAACAAACCTAAAAACTATAACAACAGAAATTTTAAAAAAATAGAACTAAACCTAAAAAATTACATTAACAGAAAATTTTTAGTAAAGGAAAAAGTAAATTAAAAAGTATAAAATATATTAATAGAAATTAATAATAATATTAAAACAACAAAATACAAATTTAGTAAACAAGAATTTAAAAAAATCAAATTAAAAATCTAAAAGAGTAAAAAAAACTAAATAACTAAAACAACTAAACATAATATAAATTAAAATAAATAAAAAATAAAATAACATAAATAAAAAATTCCTAAAGATAATCGCTAAATAACTAACATAAAATAATATCAATTATTCAAAAGTAAATATATATCTAAAAAATTTAACATAATTTAGAAAAAGATACAGATATAATGTAGCGGTGGTAGTGATGACGAGGAGGACAGTGGTGGCAGCAATGGAGGAGGATAGTGGGTCTAAAAACCCAAGAAAGAAATAATATGATATAATAAATAATAAAAATATTTACTGCTATAGGACAGAATCGGCAACAGCGAAAAAAATGTTATGAGAGAGAGGGAGGGAGGGAAGGAAGACAAAAAAGAGAGTAAGAGAAAAGAAAGAAAGAAGAGAAAAGAGGAGGAGGCAAGTTGCATATTATGTCTAAAATTTACCAATTGAATAGTGCTCGTCAGTAAAATTTAGATATAAAAAAATGCACATTTTCATTTTAAAATTTAGTGACAGTATTTCTTTTACTCATACAGTGTCATATGCGAAAATGACAACGTATTTGTTTGCTCTATTTAGCAACGGATAGAAGTCATCACTAACGTCGTACTACAGTGATGGCACATACTACATAGCTAAAGACCACTCTTAGCAACAGTAAATGCAAGTCTTAGGTGCCAAAAGCTCACGCCATGTTCCCACAGAAACTTAGAGACGAGACTGGTAACGACATCGCTAAATGGCTTATAGTTCGTCGGTAAATTTCAACGGGTACATTGTTCCTATATCATTGTAGCTTTCATTGAGCTCAAATCCATTGGTAACCCATCGTTATCCTGCCGCCATTTAGCGATGGCTTCTGTCTATTGCTAAATGATAGGCTATTTGTGTAGCTAAAATCTAAGGCAGTGAACCTATCGATGCGGACTAGCATAAATGGTGAGTATCAAGGTCGTATTCTCGGGAAAGGGTGATCCTAGACTTACTGCAGCGTCTTATGTTATCTAACCTAAACAAAATCGATGAAGTATTACGCTGTGATTAAATATGTACAAACAATTAATTAAGTGTCAAATACTTTGAAAGGATTTAGGAAAACTCTCGAAGGAAAAAGTAAACCCTAGGGGACCTAAGCTAATTGGATTTTAGTGAAAGAAATTATATTGATTATCAATTGCAATTACCCGTGGATGAATTCTTAACTAAATTCGGTCTCCCTCTCGAAATAATCGAATTCCTAAACCTAATAACCTAAAGTTGGAACCTCTTCCTAACGATTGATTATTCGATTAGCATTAAGGTTTAACCCGCCTCTATTAAGCTTTGTTAATTATTCATCCGGCTAGTCAATTACCCTTATCTCTAAGTGATTACTAACCAGTTCTTGCTATTCAAATTTTCAATTACTAAATGAATTTCTCAATTTTATGAAGCAATCTGAATACCACAACTCACAACATCTCATGAATAAAGTGATTTCTCATTAATAATGAAAGCAAGAAAAGACAAGCATTGATAATTAAAATCTCACAAACATTAAAATCAATCCAATAACTTAGGAACCCCAAAGGGTTTGACAAATTTAGTTACTCATACTAATAAGCAACACAAAGTAAAGAATAGGTTCAGAAAAGTAAATTAAAGGCATGTACACACTTCTTCTTCAAGTTGGATGAGAAACCCTAAAATCCTAATTCAGAATAGTAAACAATAATTTGCCTCTTGAATGCTCCCAAATCTTGTCTTGATCTTCAATTTGATGTTAAAACAACTGTAATCCTTCCTTCAATAGATGAAATGATCTTCTAAGGTCGAGTATTGAAGTCTGGAAGAAGATGGTCTAAGCTTGTATAATGGAAATCAAGTTAGAAAATCAAACCCTAAGTCAGCAAATTGTTTTTGCCTATATAATCCCTTCAAGATTTGTCAGGTCACGCCTGGCCGACAAGACGGCTGAGTCCAGTCCGGCTGACCTCCATATTCTGCAAATCGCGATTTCTTCCAAGCCTTGCCCTAACCGGTGCTGAGCCACCACGGGCTGTGGTGGAGGTCATGGTGGCTTCGGAAACCGTGCCAAAATGGCACTCTTGAAGGGTAACTATTTGATGGTTCAGCACGGCCAGAGTCTAGGCCGTGCTCAACCTTGGAATGCTAGTCCTTGCTCAATTTGATGGATTCTGCTCCGTAATTGTGCGTATTTCCCTCGATTATTGATAATGTCCTTCGATAATGACTTGAAATGTGAAAGGAACCAAAAGACAGGTGATTCTAGCATAAAACGAGATAACTATGCAAAAAGATGTAAACAATTGGGCATGTGAATATGTATAATATGATGCATATCAAATCACCCCACACTTAAGCTTTTGCTTGTCCTCAAGCAATCAATAACTCAATACATGCATAAGCAATAATCACCCCTCAGAATCCATGCTAAAGTTCACAACTCAACCTTATTCAACATATAAAGAATGAAACTCAAGTAAGTAACAAGTTATACACCGTTAAGGAAGAACTATAATAATATCATCTCGAAGCACAACTTATATAACAATTCAGCATTAAAGACTAAGAACCATTGCCTCACAGGAATCTTAAATCACTCACAGTGTTTACAGGTAATTAAGAAAATTCCCTCAATGCAGCTGCACAAAACCTGTTTACCATAAGCTTGCTCATAAATCTCATCTTCGCTATCGCGAATAATTGAATACCAAAATCAAAGGGTCTTTTCAAGGGTTGAAATGTAGCTGAGGTAAAGGTAAGAATATTTGGATAGAAGTGTAAAGTATACTGAAAAATCATGCACTTATTTGAAATGAATGCTTCAGGAACTGAGTGCTAAAACAATAAAAATATTCACTAAGCCTTATTTGAAGTAAAGGACGCTCACAAGAGTTTAATTCAAAAGAGCTAAGAGCTAAGAAGTAAGTCATAAATTTCTTTTCTTTCTTTTTCTCTTCTTTTCTTTTTTTTGATATGTATTATGTATATATATATATTATAGCAGCTTATATATGGGCTGCTATGGTTATTGACATAAACCATAAGAATAGTTATCCAATTTGGATTGAAGGGAGCATCAAAGAATGACTAAAAAGACTAAGTGAATTAAGAACACCGTTAGGTACTATGATCCCATAGATGAAGAAACATAACACATAATTACGCAATATACAGGGTGAAAGGAAAGACAGATGTATAGAATGGTGTATGTGTAGTGATTAGGTGTAAATTATGAAGAAAAGGTTAAGGCTCAAACTGGCTGACTAATGGAAACAGAGGGTAGGCTTTTGGCCAGATGTGGTGAAATCCTAAGTTGCCCAAATCATCTAATGGTATTCAAAAATTCATGTAACTGCAACAAGCATTACAAAGCAAGTTCTAGAAACGAAAGTAAGTACAGCGCACACTCAAACAAGAAAAGTCATGAGCCTAATGCGCAATGGATGCTCAATTTTGGTTCAAAAACTCACTTTTGAAGTGGCTAAAATTTGCAATTGGTTCCTAGACTTATCAATTGAATCATCACATAAATTGAATACGAGATTGACATAATCAAAGTTCACAGTCAAAGGTTGTAAATTCACAAGGAACTCAAGTAACACCAATTTAACCCGGCCAAATTGACAAATTGAATACAGCGGAATTACTTTCAAGAACAAAAGATAGAGAGGGACAATCAAGTACTAGTGTGTGAATTAGGTCATTAATTACGAAAAAATAAACTGAACTTGAATGTCATGAAAACCCTAGGTCTTAACATCCTAAGAATGGTCCATTATCATTGCCTTTAAACAATTAAGGGATACGTACCCCACACTTGAGTATAACACTCTCCACAGTGCTAGAAAAATTAAAACTGGGTATAGCACATAACTAGCACATCATAATCATTGAAGATCGTACTAAATGTACATATCAAGATGGTAAAGCAAAGTGTTCTACTAAAGTAAATTAACATGAAAGGAAATAACATAAAATTGAAAATGCAAAAAAAAAAAAGAAAATAAAGTAAAATAAAATAAAGAAGGAAAATAAAAAGGAAAAAGAAAAAAGAAAAAATAGCACAAATTTTTGTTTCATTGCTGGTTGTCTGCCAAAGGCGCATCCTCATTGGCCGGATCTGCTGGAGGATGAGGAGTAGGGGAAGTCACTGAAGGAGGGGGCGGTGGTGGTGGCACAGGGTCCGTGAAGCTAGATCAAACTCCATATCATCGATGAATCGCTGATTTTGTGCTCCGGTCTCCACCATCTCTTTAACCTGCTCCGCCATTAGGTCTATCTGGGTGGCCTACCTCTCTAACCCATGTATAAGCTATTGGAGCATATCGTTTAAACCTTGAAACTATGCCCTAATCTCCTCTTGAAATCGCCCAAACGCCTTTCTCTGTTGCGCAAACTCAATGTAGTAATGCTGCTGTAAATCGTAGACTCGATCTAGTCGGTCAGCCAAAGCACTAATCTGAGCACTCGATGCCCCTGCAGAATAAGAGGATGAGGCTCCAGTTGTAGGCATAAACACTCTGGCTGGGTTAGGAATCCTAACATCCGAAATCCCAGCCGTCGGGTCTTGGGATGCTTTAGCTACTACCTCTCTAGCCTCCCTGACTATTTGGTTTACGAGCCTGTACTCTATGCCATGTGGGTGTCGAGTAGCCGTGATCATCTACATGTTGATTATCTATTTGATCCCTAGTGGTGTCATGTCACCAATCTGTGAAAGCTTTGATAGACAGTTGTCCAATACATCCAGTCTCTTGGCTAACCTAGTTACATACGGGCCAAAACAGCAATGCATCTTCTTTTAGGCATCTACTATAAATGAACAGATTTGTCGAGCTAACAAATATCCCAAGTCAAGCTTCTTGCAATGTTGCATAGCCTAGAGGATGAAGCCATCGGTCTGTGTTACCGCTCCAAAACTATCTCCCCTGCCTGTAATCGTGTAAGCTAATAAAGTATGGAGATAGCGGAGATGATCCGCAAGGCTAGACGCTTTAGACTTGCTAGGGTAGTACGATTTCGGCTTGAGTACTAATGAATCCCACATGGAGTTGTACGAGATTGGGTTGATCTAGAAACATCCTTGATACTCCTCACCCGAGGTCTTTTGCTCAGTCCATAATCCCAAATGCATACCGAATTATGGAACTGACATTGAGAATCTCCCTTCCCCCAAGTCTAAAGTAAACTGCATCAGGCTGATGCCAGTTTGTGATTTATTGCTACAGAAATAAGGTGCTGAGGAATTCAATCGTAAGCTCGCGGTAGGTTGGCTCAATGATGTCGAAGAATCGTGTGTATGGCAGAGTTTCGAACAGAGCACGCACATCCTCAGCCAATCCCACTCTTTCTAGGGATACAAAGTCAATGCAACATCCAGCCATCACTTGCTTCCATCTCATGACTTGAAACCAACTCTCGTTATCTGCATTAGGAAATGTCCATAATGAATGATGACCAGGTGCAGGTAGATTCGTAGCTGGTGCTCTTCGGACTCGGACTAGTTGTTGTTGCGGTGGAGGTGCTGGTGCTGGTGAAGGTGAAGTGGAGGAAGATGTTCCTTCGCCACGCGGGCGCTTGCTGGTCGCGGCGCGTTGCAGTTGCTTTCGACGTGATTGATCACGGTCCCTCATATTACCTAATGCAATGAATCATTAGCATTCGAACAAGAAATCAATTTAATCATAAATTATACCAAAAATTAAACAGCATAACGGCTATAATTCGACTAATAGAAAACTTTAGTCTTAACACTAAGACTAAAGCCTCATTCTCCTGCATAAAACTAATTCACAATTACATTCCAGCCTACTTTATCATGCACCAAATAAAGCAAATTTATGCTAACAATTGTTCATAATAAATGCCATAAATAAACTTTATTGCTGCCAAACCCTACACTTATCATTTCATTAGTCTAATTCATATAAAACATAGCAACTAGTATTAATTAAATCTAGTCAAGGTCAAATTGAAGCAGTGTAACAAATTAAAATTACCCAAGCATATCAAAATGTCCTAAATAAAATAAATGCATAAGATAATAACCAAATTTAATCAAATAAAAGCAAAAGGCAAATAGACTTACTTGAAGTTGCTAATACAGGTAAGAAAAATCAAAGACAAGGAAGAAAACAGCACCTTGGAGCTTAGAGAGGGAAAGGTAGGAAAATTTTGTAAAGGCCTCCTTTTATAGTCACGAGGGTCAGCACGGGCGAGGGCAAGGCCGTGCTAGTCAGCAAGGCCAAGACTCGGCCTGTGCTAAACCCTGAAGCTTCATTATGGTGCCCATCCATCACGGGTGAGGGCACGGCCGTGGTCAGCACAGCCTGGTGTTGCTACCCGTGGTGCCTTCGGAAGCCGTGGTGATGGCTGAATTTACCTTGTGCTTTACATGCATCTCCATCACGGGCTCGGGCACAGGCATGGTCACCGGCATGGCCTGGTGATGCAGCCTGTGCTAGCCTCAGAAGCCGTGGTGGACGGCTGAATTCCCAA